>NC_047094.1:77881457-78181769 GCF_902459505.1 Geotrypetes seraphini
TCAAATCTCACTCCATACACATTGATGTATTAGAGTCTCAAAGAAAATTGTTTGATATATTACTTATTCTTGCTCAGAAATTGATTCTAACCCACTGGAAATCTACAAATTTACTTCACATTCAACATTGGTGGAACTTAGTTTTACAATACCATAAATATGAACTAGCGTTTTACAAAAGTAAAGGACAAATACATTCTGCTAATTCTTGTTGGTCCCCATTATTACAATATCTGCAAACATCTAATGTATGATTGTATTTATTCTATATTTCTTTGTAACGTTATTATTATTTGTACTGCCTTTTGCCTCTGTTACTTTGGTTTTATATAAATTCAATAAAAATTTTCATGGAAAAAAAAAAAAAATAAATAAAGCACTGGAGAGTTCAGATCATAAGTCCCTTACCAAATTCCTCCCCCATGCAGTGGTATTGTAAGGGGGGCTAGGAGGCAAACTTTACCAGGCATCCAAGCCTCTCCTCCTCTCTGTCCCCGTCCACCCCAAAACATACCTCTTTAAATGTTCGCTGGTGCAAGCAGCATTTTCCATTTGTTGCTCACGCCAGCCTCAACTCCCTTCTGATGTCCACTTCCTAGTTACTGGACCAGGACATGTCGGCAGAAGGAATTCGAGGCCGGCGCGCTGATGAACATTTCAAGAGGTATGCAGGGGGAGGGACGCCCATATGGCAGGCAAGAGTGGGGGCATGGGCACCACTGCCCCGGGTGCCAACCTCTCTCGTTACGCCACTGCCCCCATGTTCCTCTTCTGCATCCTCTCTCCCTCCCAATCTATCTAACCATGGCAAAAATGGAGCTGGGAGGCTGGCAGTGTGGAGACAGAGCAAGATTGAATGTTATTGGTGCTCCTGACCAGAGCTGCCAACTTACCCAGTTCCAGGGAGATTTTAAGGCAGACTTGGATTTCTAATAGTCCTATCCTGGTGCCTCGTGGGCTTGCAGCTCCAATTTCAATAGACAGAATCAAAGACTACTGCTTTAAAAACCAAATCTCCATCCTGCAACTCAGTATGAGTAGGGTTACCAGACATCTAGATTTCCCCGGACAGCTTTTCAAAACCCAGCACTTTGTCTGGTTTTTGACAAGCTTCCTCTAAATTGGGTCGGGCAGGAGAAAATCTGCAAATTTCCTCCTGCCCAATGAGAGCAGGCAGTGGGGGTGGAGGTGGGGTGGCTAGGCTGGGAATGGGGGCAGGACCGGGGCATAATAGGGCAGGGATGGAAAGAACTGGGCAGGCCTGGGGTCCGGATTTTATTATAGTAAAATCTGGCAACCCTAAGTATGAGGGAGTGCTGAAAAGTTCTCAGCCCAACCAAGAAGAAAATGATGTCAATATGGTTCAATCAATGATCTGAAACGATGTCAAAACATAGAATTTTGTTTCAGCAAACTGGCACTTAACAAAATGTGATAACATTCTTTTCAGAAAGTGGCAAAATAACGCTCAGAATTAGGAAGTTGGTTGGTTGGGCTGAGAGTTTTTCATCACCCCCTCGTAAATTGGCAGCTCTATCTTTACTCTTTCCATGTGCACTTCCTTTCTAGAAAGGAAGTGTGTGGGAGAGGAGGAGAAGCAGCTGCAGGGCACCCTTATAACTTATCCCCCACTGCTTGTCTTCTAGTTCCTTTGGGGATCAGCTGGGGTGAAACAGGTCCAAGTTAGCTGTTGTGGCTAAAGCCAAAATAGAGCCCAGAGCTGCTGGTACAGATTACTGAACCTCCACACTCTGAGCTTGGGCATGAACACAGAAAAGTTTTGGGCTCATGCAAGTGGACTCTCTGGAACTTTCTAGCCCTAATTATCATTCAGTGTTGGTGCTGCATGCAGTTCAGGGGAAATCGTTATACAGTGTTCATGCAGCATACATTGCAGGGGAAGCCAGCGTTCGGTGTTAATGGGGTAGACTCTGTCTTCTGCATTTTGCTTCACTCTGAACCATTTTTCACTAACCTTTGCTTTAAAAAAGATTGTTTCTTTTTCAGTTCTTTGCCCCTTTTTACTTTATTTAGCTATAATTTTAAAAATTCTTGCCACTGTTGACTGCGGAAAATATTGCGCTGTCTTGGATCAGGAGTATTTTCAATGCTTTCCATGTTTACGGATTGGAATGAAACTGCAATGTTTGAAAAGCCAATTAGCTTCTTTCTGTGATCCATCAATTAGCTAGACCAGGACAGCTAATAATCTTCATTCCTACCAAATTACATTCCACTGGTACAGACTTCAGATCCAGGCTATGAATTTAAGAATAGCATGCATTCTCACTGGAGAATAGCGCATACTGTATGAGGCATTATAATAAAATAATTAATTATTCTACTGTACATCAAAGGAGGTGTGACAGAATCATTATTCTAATTTACACCACAGAAGCTGGGAAATGTTGCTGGGTGTGATAGAATAATCCACTGTTCTAATCTGCACTACAGAAACTGTAGACTGTGATTGAATAATCCACACTGTTCTAATCTAAACCACAGAATCTGTGCTGATAGGCTGTGATAGAATAATCCACTATTCTAATCTGTGGGAAATTCAGCCTGAAACTGTTATTTTAAAAGCATAATAATAAAAAGAAGATTTTAGTGTATTATTTTATGTTTTCCCCTTGTAGTTCTTTTTTTCTCATTAGTTTTTTTTTTCTCAGCTCACTTTGAATTAGTGCTTAGATTCTGGCACCATGGTATTTCTTAGACATGCACCTAAGAAGACTCAGTCATGCTGATTCTAGTCTGATCATCTATCTAACAGTGGTCCTGAGCCTGGAAGTTGTACACCAGTGCTCCTTCCTGAACCCTGCGTCATGGGTTTGAAATCCAGCCACTTTTCATCACCCATTGCCTGCCTTGTCCCCTTTTTTTTTCTAACACTGATTACTCCATCTTATCTGTTGATGGGGCTCATTTTCAAAAAGGATAGATGTCCAAAAGACAGCATAAACCGGCACTTGAACATCTTACTAATCAAAATGTCCAAATGGGCATTTTCAAAACTGCCTTTCTAGATGTCTTTTTGGTTGTTTTGTCTCCAGTGTGTTTAAATCTTAAGGGGGGCATGCTAGAGGTGTGGACTTAGGGCAGGCTAAGGACTTGGACATTCTGTAGGGCTAATCAAACTTTTAATAAACTATCCAGGGCACCATTTAGACATTTGGGGCTAGACCTGTTTTAAAAACATATAAGGGTCAAAAAGGTGCCCAAATAGACCAGATGACCACTGGAGAGATTAAGGCATGACCCTCCCCCCTGTACGCTTCCAGTAGTCATTGACCCGTTCCCACCACCCAAAGATGTAAAAGAAACAGTACATTCCAGCCTGTATTACAGCTTCAGATGGCCACACAAACAGCTAAGCACAGCATAGCAGAGAAGAAGGGCACGCTAAGGTGTACTGCAGTGAACGTACCATTAAAAAGTCCCAGTTACATGTCACTATAACCTGCTTATATTGTATGATGAGTCCTCTAAAACCCAAAGCTACTGTATCTACATAAAGATGACACCTGCAGACATAAGGGCTACTGTTGTGGTCTAAAGGTGGGTACGGTAAGTTTTGGGTGGATTTTGGAGGGCTCACCGTACAGTATAAGCAGGTTATAGTGACGTGTGTACCTGGAATTTTTTAATGTGACATTCACTACAGTACCCCCTGGAGCAGTGTTTCATACTTGTTTTTAGCACTGGCACACCGAACAGAGCAAATGTTTTTTGTGGCACATGTTTTTCATGGCGCATTCTAATTGAAATGATAAAATTACAAAACCAACAACAATTTAACCCCCCTCCCCTTTTATAAAGCCACGTTAGGCTTTTTTATCACCAGCCATGGCGATAAAAGCTCTGACACTCAAAGAAATTCTATGAGCATTGGAGCTTTTACCACAGCGGCATAACGCGACTTTGTAAAAGGTGAGTAAATTTGAGTGATATTTATTTAAAGTTCTTTAAACTATGCATTGGTAATTGTAACGATGGTGAAACTAAAGTAGATAGGATAGAATTGCTAATCAATGTGATGGAAGTGCTTATTTTTGAGTGCAAATTAACTTAAAATGCAGTTCAATAGTTGACAAGCAAACACACATTTTATCATCCACCATCTGCAGTCATTTACTTTTTTTATTTAATTTCTGTCAGAGCTGAAAATCCAAGTCCACAAAAATAAAAAGATCCAAATGGTAACAAAGCCTTGATTGCTTTGTTGCTGAGGTTAGGATAACTCTTCAAGTTCGCCTGCATCTGTTACAAGACAGTATTTGGTCTCTCACCAAAATACCTCTCCCCACATTTCAATATGTATTGCACCAACAAGAAATCCCGCAGAATCCAGTTGTTTACCTTCCCCTCCATAAAATCATGCCAGCTAAAAAGATTCATCAACAAAACCTTCGCCTTCCAGGCGGCCAAGCTGAACCCTTGGCTAGCCCAAATGATGCTAGAGGCCCCGACCTACCTAGACTTCAGAAAACTTCTCAAAACACACCTCTTCCGCGAACAAGACCCTTAGTCCTTACTCCCCGCATACACTCCAACCCCCCCCCCACCCCCACCTTCCTCTCCCCCCCCTCTCCTGGTTTCCCACTCCCTCCTTTTTATCTCCTAACCCAACTATGATAAACCTGTGCTAAAACTACTTTGCCTCCTTCCGCGCTACCTGCAATTCCGACAAAATTTTTGTAAATCCGTGTTCAGACCGGATCCTAATGTAACGGATGTGAACCGCCTAGAACTCTTTGGGTATGGCGGGATATAAGAACCTAATAATAATAATAATAACTACTGCATAAAAAGTAAAACTTACTTACTGTAAAAATTACTTACTGTTAGTTTTCAAGGACCAATCAAACGAAAGAATGATGCTTGTCTGGGTGGTTGTGTCCTTACACACACAGATGTTCGTAACATTGACAGATTCTATTCTAGTGTATACTTAGGAAGGGAATTTTTAAAAATAAAGTAAAACTCTGGAATCTCTTCAGGGCACACCACTGTGCCATGGCACACAGTTTGAGAGACATTGCCCTAGAGTGCCCCTCTTCTCTTCTTTGCTCAGCTGTCTGTGAGTCAGTGTGCTAAGAATGCTGGCTGCTTGGACATCCCAATGGCTTGTTTTTGTATGTTTTTCATTTGGATGTCTATGTATTCAAAAATGCCCAAAAAAGATAGATGCACTAAGAACCAAAATGTCTAGATAGGTCATTAAAAAAAAAAGATAGACATTTTGCGGTTTTGAAAATGGACATTTTCTCTACTGGATTTCTGGACATCGTTCTCAAAATGTCTAAACATAGATGTCCTATTGAAAATGCCCTTCCACAATTTCCATCTTATGTATCTATACAAATATTTTATTGTATACTAGTCTTTAAGCCCGTTACATTAACGGGTGCTAGAACATATGTCTGTCTCTCTTTCTGTCTGTCTCTCTCCCTGCCCTTGTGTCTTTCTTCTTTTCTTTGTGTCTCCCTCCCTCCCACTGTCTGTCTTTCTTTATATCTGTCTCTCTCACTGCCCCCTATGCAGCAGCAATATTTCCCTCCCCCCACTTCCCTGTGCAGCAGCCACAGCAGCATTCCCTCCTCCTCCATTTCCCTGTGCAGCAGCATTTCCCCCCACCCCACTTCCCTGTGCAGCAGCAGCATTTCCTTCCCCCCACTTCCCTGTGCAGCAACTGCAGCAGCATTCTCTCCCCCTCCATTTCCCTGTGCAGCAGCAGTATTTCCCTCCCCCCCCCCACTTCTCTGTGCAGCAGCCGCAGCATTTCCCTCCACCACCCCACTTCCCTGTGCAGCAGAAACAGCATTTCCCTCCCCCCCACTTCCCTGTACAGCAGCCACAGCAGCATTCCCTCCCTGTCCATTTCCCTCCCCCACACCACTTCCCTGTGCAGCAACAGCAGCAGTAGTTCTCTCCCCCTGCACTACTCTGTGCAGAAGCAGCAGCGGAGGTATTTTCCTTCCCTTTCACATCCCTGTGCAGCAGCAGCAGCATTTTCCCCTACCCCCCTTCCCTTTCCGCGGTCCCGACAAAACTCCCGATTCCAGCAGTGGCCATAGCACTCTAAACACGGCTGCTTCAGTGGCCTTCTACTGCCCTGATTTACTCTGGCACATCCCTGATGACATCATCAGAGATGTGGCAGAGAAAATCAGGGCAGTAGAAGGCCGCGAAGCAGCGTGTTTAGAGTGCTGCGGCCGCTGCTGGAGTCGGGAGGTTTGCTTGGACCGCGGAAAGGGGAAGGGGCGGCAAGGAACTAAGGGAGCCGGCAAGACTGCGGGAAGGGAGGGTCGGATGGGAGGGTCAACAGGGGTTCGGGTGCGCCAGGGAGTGGTGCTCGGGGGGGGGGGGAGGACGACGATGAAGACGCAGGTGGGGATCGTGAGAGGAGCCGCCGCCACGTCTTTGAACTTAAAAATACAATCCGAAAAGACATTAATGGAGCAAGGAGCACAAAGAACTTTGGAGAAGATGTTCCTGAGCAAGTTCTTTATGGAAACATCACCTTTTGGTCCGCAAATGTTCTTACAGGGAAACAGAATCCTAAGTGCACATGCGCACTGTTACCTGCCGGGGACTTACAGATCACAGAAAACGTAACACGCAGGTAACAGTGCGCATGCACGTCTAGGGTTTTATTATAGTAGATTGTGTTGACAATTTAAATAGCATACTATGCTATACTGTGTATTTAATATTTGAATATTTTTACTGCTGTATTTGTTTGTTGCTTATATTCAACTTATTCTTGGTGTACATCACTTTCGATAATTTTTATTCAAAAAGATGGTATATAAATCCTAATCAATCAATCAATCCTCCATGTGTCACTGAGTTTCCACAGTGTCAACGATGACAGGGAGAAGAAATCTTGTCCAGAAATGAAACCTAGATGTCATGTCAGCATACTGTATTCTGCTTTATACTGGCCTAGTTCAGGTTATTTCACTCTCCCTTTCTCGGGTCAAAATTCAAGTGCATGTTGACATTTCATAAATTCGTTACAGGGTTTGGGTAACAGAAGTAGCAAGAAAAAAACATCAAAATGCAAACTGTGGAAGACACCAACTTTATCAGCTCAATTGAAATCTGAAATGCTGACAAAATCAGCCTGTGGGAGAAAACTGCATTATTCTGGTGTCTCTATCTCCTCTCCTTCTAATTTTGTTAAAGATATTTTTCTTTATTTTTAAATCAATTTCACATGATAACAGTGCACCAGTGCTGATAGTGTAACAACCTTCTGCTCTGCAAATGTGATTCCACTTGAAAAATAGTGCTTTTTATTTTCATTTTTCACTTGGGTACAATTTGCAGCATTTGGCATGGATCCATGAAAGAGTGAATTCTTCAGTGCAGGCTTCCCAGTATGTAAAAAAATAATTTAAAAAAAAGTGTTAGCCATATTAGCCAATTTTAAAGATTATAAATAGAAATAAAACAAAACAAAGAAAGAAAATAAGATGATGCTTTGTTATTGGACTAATAATATACGTTTTGACTAGTTTTTGAAGACAGGGGCATTTTCAAAAAAGAAAGATGTGCAAAAAAGTGTCATAAAGCGGTACTTGGACGTCCTAGCCACTAGGACGTCCAAGTGCAGATAATCAAAACTGTCTCTGGACATCTCGTGAGGTGTCCCACCTACTTTGCGTCTAAGATTCCAGGGGATGTGTTGGGAGGTGTGTTATAGGTGGGTTTAGGGCAGGCTTAAACCTGGACATACATAGTAACATAGTAACATAGTAGATGACGGCAGATAAAGACCCGAATGGTCCATCCAGTCTGCCCAACCTGATTCAATTTAAAAAATTTTTTTTATTATTTTTTTTCTTCTTAGCTAATTCTGGGCAAGAATCCAAAGCTTTACCCGGTACTATGCTTGGGTTCCACCTGCCAAAATCTCTGTTAAGACTTACTCCAGCCCATCTACACCCTCCCAGCCATTGAAGCCCTCCCCTGCCCATCCTCTACCAAACGGCCAGACACAGACCGTGCAAGTCTGCCCAGTAACTGGCCTTAGTTCAATATTTAATATTATTTTCTGATTCTAAATCTTCTGTGTTCATCCCACACTTCTTTGAACTCAGTCACAGTTTTACTCTCCACCACCTCTCTCGGGAGCGCATTCCAGGCATCCACTACCCTCTCCGTAAAGTAGAATTTCCTAACATTGCCCCTGAATCTACCACCCCTCAACCTCAAATTATGTCCTCTGGTTTTACCATTTTCCTTTCTCTGGAAAAGATTTTGTTCTATGTTAATACCCTTTAAGTATTTGAACGTCTGAATCATATCTCCCCTGTCTCTCCGTTCCTCTAGGGTATACATATTCAGGGCTTCCAGTCTCTCCTCATACGTCTTCTGGCGCAAGCCTCCTATCATTTTCGTCGCCCTCTTCTGGACCGCCTCAAGTCTTCTTACGTCTTTCACCAGATACGGTCTCCAAAACTGAACACAATACTCCAAGTGGGGCCTCACCAATGACCTGTACAGGGGCATCAACACCTTCTTCCTTCTACTGACTACGCCTCTCTTTATATAGCCCAGAATCCTTCTGGCAGCAGCCACTGCCTTGTCACACTGTTTTTTCGCCTTTAGATCTTCGGACACTATTACCCCAAGGTCCCTCTCCCCGTCCGTGCATATCAGCTTCTCTCCTCCCAGCATATACGGTTCCTTCCTATTATTAATCCCCAAATGCATTACTCTGCATTTCTTTGCATTGAATTTTAGTTGCCAGGCATTGGACCATTCCTCTAACTTTTGCAGATCCTTTTTCATATTCTCCACTCCCTCTTCAGTGTCTACTCTGTTACAAATCTTGGTATCATCTGCAAAAAGGCACACTTTTCCTTCTAACCCTTCAGCAATGCCACTTACATACATATTGAACAGGATTGGCCCCAGCACCGAACCCTGAGGGACTCCACTAGTCACCTTTCCTTCCTTCGAGCGACTTCCATTAACCACCACCCTCTGGCGTCTGTCCGACAGCCAGTTTCTGACCCAGTTCACCACTTTGGGTCCTAACTTCAGCCCTTCAAGTTTGTTCAACAGCCTCCTATGAGGAACTGTATCAAAGGCTTTGCTGAAATCCAAGTAAATTACATCTAGCATATGTCCTCGATCCAGCTCTCTGGTTACCCAATCAAAAAATTCAATCAGGTTCGTTTGGCACGATTTACCTTTTGTAAAGCCATGTTGCCTCGGATCCTGTAACCCATTAGATTCAAGGAAATACACTATCCTTTCTTTCAGCAACACTTCCATTATTTTTCCAACAACTGAAGTGAGGCTCACCGGCCTGTAGTTTCCTGCTTCATCCCTGTGACCACTTTTATGAATAGGGACCACATCCGCTCTCCTCCAATCCCCAGGAATCACTCCCGTCTCCAGAGATTTGTTGAACAAGTCTTTAATAGGACTCGCCAGAACCTCTCTGAGCTCCCTTAGTATCCTGGGATGGATCCCGTCTGGTCCCATCGCTTTGTCCACCTTCAGTTTTTCAAGTTGCTCATAAACACCCTCCTCCATGAACGGCGCAGAATCTACTCCATTTTCTCGTGTAACTTTGCCAGACAATCTTGGTCCTTCTCCAGGATTTTCTTCTGTGAACACAGAACAGAAGTATTTGTTTAGCACATTTGCTTTCTCCTCATCACTCTCCACATATTTGTTCCCAGCATCTTTTAGCCTAGCAATTCCATTTTTTATCTTCCTCCTTTCACTAATATATCAGAAAAAAATTTTATCTCCCTTTTTTACATTTTTAGCCATTTGTTCTTCCGCCTGTGCCTTCGCCAAACGTATCTCTTTCTTGGCTTCTTTCAGTTTCACCCTGTAGTCCTTTCTGCTCTCCTTTTCTTGGGTTTTTTTATATTTCATGAACGCCAACTCTTTTGCCTTTATTTTCTCAGCCACTAGGTTGGAGAACCATATCGGCTTCCTTTTTCTCTTGTTTTTATTGATTTTCTTCACATAAAGGTCCGTAGCCATTTTTATCGCTCCTTTCAGCTTAGACCACTGTCTTTCCACTTCTCTTATGTCCTCCCATCCTAACAGCTCTTTCTTCACGTACTTTCCCATTGCATTAAAGTCCGTACGTTTGAAATCTAGGACTTTAAGTATCGTGCGGCCGCTCTCCACTTTAGCCGTTATATCAAACCAAACCGTTTGATGATCGCTACTACCCAGGTGAGCACCCACTCGAACATTAGAGATACTCTCTCCATTTGTGAGGACCAGATCCAATATCGCTTTTTCCCTTGTGGGTTCCATCACCATTTGTCTGAGCAGAGCCTCTTGAAAGGCATCCACAATCTCCCTACTTCTTTCCGATTCAGCAGACGGAACATTCCAGTCCGCATCCGGCAGGTTGAAATCTCCCAACAGCAGAACCTCCTCTTTCCTTCCAAACTTTTGGATATCCACAATCAGATCCTTATCAGTTTGCTGCGATTGAGTCGGAGGTCTGTAGACTACACCCACGTAAATAGAAGTTCCATCTTCTCTTTTCAGAGCAATCCATATCGCTTCTTCCTCTCCCCAGGTCCCTTGCATTTCGGTCGCTTGGATATTGATCTTTACATAGAGAGCTACTCCTCCACCTTTATGACCATCTCTGTCCTTCCTAAAAAGATTATATCCCGGTATGTTTGCATCCCATCCATGTGATTCACTGAACCATGTCTCTGTGATAGCAACAATATCTAGATCTGCCTCTAATATCAGGGCTTGCAGATCATGAACTTTGTTGCTTAGACTGCGAGCATTTGTGGTCATCGCTTTCCAGCTATTTTTCAGCGATAATCTCCTTTTTCGTATGGATTTTTGTGTCGTTTCACTTTCCGTTGCAATACTAAGAAATGAGTTGCTGATATTGCTTATGTTGCAGCCTTTACTACTATCACATCTTTTCTTTTGCCGGGGGTGGTCTCTATAATTGTCCTTCGTACATACACCACCCCCACCTTCTATTTTGAATGCCTAGAAAAATATTGTCTAAATTTCTCTGCAAGGTTTCTTTTTCCTGCTGTAGTAATATGTAGCCCATCAGTGCAATATAGCTTCTTGTCCTTCCATGTATTTCCCCATCCTCCTATGTACCTGAAGCCTTCTTGATGACACCAGGCTCTGAGCCATCTATTAAAGTCCTCTGTGCTTTTCACTCTTTGCTCTCCTTTTCCATATGCAGGCATTATCTCAGAAAAAGCTAAAGTCTTTACAAAAGGTTTCACGCCCTCACCAAGCTCCCGAAAAGCTTTCTGTGCTGCAAGTGTGGAGTTGTTGGCCAGGTCATTTGTTCCCAGATGGATAACAACATCAGTGTTAAAACCCTTAGTTTCTTCCTTAATTATAGTCAGTATTTGCCTGGAACTCCTGGTAGCTGAGGATCCTGGAAGACATTTCACTATTTTGGTCTCCTCGCCCTGTGTTCTAAGGTTAATGCCTCTGATGATGGAATCCCCCAACAGTAATAGTTTTCTGTTTTTGGCTTTTTTATTTGTACTTAGGGTGCGCTTGTTCTCTTGAGTTACCTTCATTGGTTCCAGTCCCACCTCCCTTCTGTTTTCCTGAGTATCGCAGTGCACTAGTGGAGCAAAGGAATTCTGTAGAGGTAATATTAGTGAAGGTGGATGTTTCTGTGTTACATATCGCAGTCTTCCTGAGCCTACTGTGACCCATTTATTCCTGGGCTGTTTTATTCTTTGAGGTAGAGGTGGTAAGTTGGTATGATTTTGTGGAGTGATGGAAGCTGCTTTAATTGTATTCAATTCCTGTTTAAGTTTGCAGAGCTCCTCCTTAATACTGGCAAGTTGAAGACAGATGGGGCAAGCCTTAAGCCTCCAAATAGTATGTCTTGGAATTAAAGCACCACAGTGATTGCATAGAATAAAGGTCATCTTGATTGGTTGTGAAGTGACTTGATTTGAGTAGTCCTGATTATATGGGTCTCTATATATGAATAGTGGTCCCTGGGGTTGGTGGGACTATAAGTAAGACTACTAGTAAGGCAGAAATATAGGCTCTATACCACCTAAAACACAGTATTTTAAACAAAACTGCAGGTTCTATCAGTGCTACCCTAAAACACAGGATTTATAACAGATTTTCCCTACTTTAGTCACCCTGAGCCACAGGCACCAGAAATATAGGCTCTATACCACCTAAAACACAGTATTTTAAACAAAAATGCAGGAAGAGGAAATAAGATTTAACAGAGGAAAGAGAAGGATTTTTTTGTGCTTTTTTATATTTTTTTTAGTAAGAAACAGGGAGGAGAAGAGAAATTAAGCAGATATAATGCTGAAAACCAGTCAAAAGAGCAGAATATGAAATGCTGAGTAACTTAGCTTTTAGATGTTTACAGGGCAGCCTTGCACAGCAATGACATCTTGCAGTGACAGAGTTCAAACAAGCGTGAGATGAACACAGAGGATCTCTAATCATAAAATAATGGGTATACAGTGGAACCTTGGTTTACGAGCATAATTCGTTCCAGAAGCATGCTCGTAAATCAAGTTATTCGTATATCAAAGCGAGTTTCTCCCTAGGAATGAATGGAAGCTCTCTTTGATTCATTCTACCTCCTCCTCCCCCCCCCTCCCCCGAGGCTACCGGCACTGCTCCATCACCCACTCCCCCCCGCTCTAACCGGCATCGCACCCCCCGAACCGGCATCGACCCCCCCCCCCCACGAATGCTCTCGGAGAGAACGAGAGCCAGAAGGCCTTGAGCATGTGCAGATGCTCAAGGCCCAGCCCAGGCAAGAGGCGGGAGATTTCTTTCAGTCGCACAACCGGCAGATGAGGTAAGGAGCATGTTTAGGAGGAAGGGCGGGCGGATACTGCTTTCAGCACAGGGGTGCGATGCGGTTCTTGCGGGGGGGCGTTCGCAGGGGGGGGCGTGCGATGCCGGTTTGGGGGGTGCGATGCCAGTTAGAGCGGGGGGAGGTGCTCGTGTAGCAGAACATGCTCGGTTTGCGAGACAAAAGTTTGCTAAGTGTTTTGCTCGTCTTGTAAAACACTCGCAAACTGAGGTTCCACTGTATATTGAAGGAACTAAGGCCAGTACTGGGCAGACTTGCACAGTATGTGTCCCGTATATGGACATTCAGTTGAGGACAGGCTGGAGAGGGTTTTGATGGCTATGATGGTTTAAATGGGCTGGAGTGAGCTTTGACGGAGACTCCAGAACCTAAGCACACTACTGGGCAGAAATATCTAAGAAAAACACTAATTAAATGATTAATTTATAGAGCAGACTGGATGGATCATTAGGGTCTTTATCTGCCGTCATTTACTATGTTTACTTGATTTTTCACAGTTGCAACATAAATATGGTCTTAATAAATCACAAAGTTTTAGATGGTTGCAACTGAAGCAGGATATTCAGGAGGGGTTCCCTGAATGGAAAAATCTCAATAATCAGTATAGTCTGGAGTTCTTATGCTTTCAGGCAGATTTCGTGGGACATCAAGCCACACAGTGGTATAAATTGATATCTGGATTTATGAATAAAAAACCAAGGACTGGACTAAGAGACATTTGGAGCATTGAGATTAAGCATCAAATTTCTGCGTCTCAATGGCCACGAATTTGGTCTTGGAGGATGAGATGCACATTGTCCGCATCTATGAGACAAACTTGGTTCTTTTTGTTACATAGAGCACTTTGGACCCCAGTTCGATTACAAAAGTTAGATAGCTCTAAGTCTATGCTGGCATTGTAATCTCGAAGCAGGGACCCTAGATCATTTGATATTTTATTGTCCCTGAATCATGGACTTTTGGAAATCAATTTGGTCTCAAATAAATTCTTTATTAGAAAACCATGTAGCATTATCATATGATACAATTCTGTTTGGTATGTCAATGAGAACAAAAAGTCAAATTTCATCAAGCAATAATAAACTTCTATTGATTATGGCAGGAGTCACCATGCAACATATCACCAGTAACTGGAAAAATTACAATAATCTTAGCTATACATTCTGGTGGAATTCGTTGTGCCACATTTACAAAATGGAAAGAACAATTGCTAAACAGAAAGGGAATTATAATAATTTTAAAAAGATTTGGGGGCCATTGACAAATTATTGTAATGATTAGACATCATTTTCCATTGACAATATATTTATACATGGGGGGAGGGAGGATGGTATAAAGTTCTATTGAAGGTTTAATCAATAGATAAGAATTCAATATTTATATGATATTTTTGATTGAAATTTTTGTAGGAAGGGTGGGTGGGAAGGGACTAAATTTATATATTTACGATGACAATTGAAAGAAATTCAAGTGATGTGTAAAAGTTTTAAGTGATGTAATATTGTGTACTTGTTGTAAGATGAAAAATGAATAAAGAATTTGAAAAAATATATATATATATTCTATCTATATATATATATATATTCTGACATTTATCACTATTTGCTCATTTCTGTTCCGGAGAAGACATTTGAAAGTTAGTATTTCAAAGTTAGCCTTTGAAAGTTAGTCAAAAAAATATATTGTTATGCTAGGTTTTACAAAACCGCAGAAGAGCTCCTTACCGCAGGCTGATTGAGTTAAATGCTTCAACGCTCATAGGAAGTGAATGAGCACTGGAGCATTTACCTGTAGTATGAAACTCTTCCACAGTTTAATAAAAGGAGCCCTAAGTCTAATAAAATGGTAACAGCATGTTAACAAAGGTAGAGCTCAAATTTGGATTTTATAGTTTCACTGCTTTAGAGATTCATCCTCCCCAGGTCTGTCTTCAGAGTAAGGGGCTCACAACTAGCATCTGGGGCTGAGGTCTCAGTCATTTCATCAAATCTCCATGTTTATTCTTAGTTGAGGGGTGTGGATTTGGGCGATGGATTAAGGGTAGAGATTGTGTCAATAAACACTTGAAACTCTAGGGTGAGCATTCTAAAATACTTTTTTGTTAAAATGCTTCTGCAATTTGGAAAATCTGATGCTGTTCAAATTTCTGTTTTGTAATCTCCCCTGATGTAATCTGATAGTGAATTAATAAACCTGCATTCCCTTGTTCCTTCCCTTGGGATTTTGTCTGTGCCTTGCTGCCTTCATGGCTTTCCCAGAGCAGAATAGCAAATTCCTTCCTATCTGATAGGGATTTCAAGTTTCAAGTTTATTAGGTTTTAATATACCGACCATCAAATAAATATCTGGCCGGTTTACATTACAATAAAAAAAATATAGGTAAGAAAGAAAAAAAATTAATATAATAAATATTTAAAAGTACATATAGTGTATATTAAAACATAAACAAGACAAACTTGATAGTGAGGAGAGAGGTTTATGGGAGGGTAAAGTTACATTGTAGAGAGAAAAGGGAGAAAGAGGGA
The DNA here is from genome assembly GCF_902459505.1 of Geotrypetes seraphini. Classification (NCBI taxonomy): domain Eukaryota; kingdom Metazoa; phylum Chordata; class Amphibia; order Gymnophiona; family Dermophiidae; genus Geotrypetes; species Geotrypetes seraphini. The sequence continues at coordinate 77,896,836 of NC_047094.1, forward strand.
ATGGTAATAAACATTTGGGTGGGGAAAAGTCTTTTTAAATATAATTTTTGAAGGTAAATGATTGAAAATATCAGGAAAAGGAGAGACTAAACTGAAGTGAATGCGTCGCGAAATAGAAAAGTCTTTAGGCCTATCTTAAATTTATCCAATTGTTGCTCGTCGCGAAGAGGTTGTGGTAAAGAGTTCCACAATGTTGGAGCAGAGACAGAAAAATTTATTTTCCGTGTGTAGTAAAAGTGTTTTATAGAGGGGATCAAAAGGAGATTTTGATTTGTAGATCTTAAAGTACGAGATGAACATTGGGGAATAAAGAGTTTATGTAGAAATGAAGGTAGATGGGAGGATTTTATTTTAAAGGTCAAAAGGATAATTTTGTATGTGATTCGGTGTGCCACAGGAAGCCAGTGAGCATCTTTCAGAATTGGAGTAACGTGATCATATTTACCCAGTTTATAAATGAGTTTTATAGCAGTATTTTGAATCAGTTGGAGACGTCGGATTTCTTTTTGGGGAAGACCGTTAAGAAGTGAATTACAATAGTCAAGGTGAGAAATGATCAGAGAGTGAACCAGAATTTTGATAGATTCAATCTGCAGGATTGAAGTTAATGAACGAATGATGCGGAGTTTATAGAAACATGTTTTTATTATAGAACTGATGTGATCATGAAATGATAAATCTTTATCAATAATGACCCCTAAGAGTTTTATTTTTGTTTCCATTTGAATTGGAACTGATTTAATAGTAATTTTTTCCTGTAAAGATTCAGTGTTCTTGGTTGAGAATAAGAGGCCACGGGATTTGTCAATATTGAGGGAAAGTTTGTTAGAGTAGAGCCAGTCGTTTATGGAGTCCAGTTTATTGTTTATATCTTTTATGTCAGAGTTATTGGAGGAGTTGATTGGATGAAGGAGTTGAATGTCATCTGCATAGGCGAAGATCGTAAATCCGATAGATTGAGCTAGAGTTAGAAGAGGAGAAAGAAAAATATTAAATAGTAAAGGGGATAGGATAGAACCTTGTGGAACACCATAGATTTGAGGTAAAGAAATCGAGGTTTCATTCATTGCATGGACTTTAAAGCTGCGATCTTTGAAGTAGGAGGTGAACCAAGAAAGTGCAGATCCTGTGATACCATATTCTTTGAGTCTATTTAGAAGGAGAGAATGGTCGATGGTATCAAAGGCTGCTGAGAGGTCGAGGGAAATAAGAAGGACGGATTTTTGGTGTTCTTGATAATAGTGTATAGTTGAGATGAGGCCTAGCAGTGATAATTCCGTTGAATGTGATGAGCGAAAACCAGTTTGACAGGGATGTAAGACGTGAGTTTTTTCGATAAATTCAGATAGTTGAGTGTGGACGATTTTTTCAGTTAGTTTCGATAATAGTGGAAGATTAGCAATTGGACGATAACTTGCTGGAAGCGAGGGATCAGAATTGTATTGTTTTATTTTTGGAAAGACAAGGGCAGTTTTCCAAGCCGAAGGAACGGTGCAGTCAGATAGAGATTTAGATATCATTTCCCAGATAAAAGGGCCAAAGTGGGTGAAAAATTTTTTAAGGAAGGAAGGAGGAATGCTCTCCAAAGGAGTGTTGGAGGTATTTAAAGATTGCAGGATGGGAGGTAGATTTGCTAATGATGGCATTTTAAAGGTTGAGCAAGAGCTGAATGAGAGAGGAGAGGAATCATTTTGTATATAAAGATAATGAACAGAAGGGGTGGGTCTGAGATGAGTTCTAATATCTTTAATTTTTTTATCGAAGAAAAGAATTAGTTCATTAGCTGGAGGAGTGGTGATTACGGGTAGTTTTTTTTTTTTAATATTTTTAGAGAGATTGAGCGAGGTTAAAGAGAGTGGAAGAGTTACGAGTGGTTGATATAAGTTTAGTGTAATAATCTTTTTTTGCTTGTTGAATAGTATTTTTGTAATGAGAGGCTTTTTCTTTGTACAGGGTGAGAAGGTTATAAGAGGGAGTTTTTCGCCATTTATGTTCTGTAGAGCGAAGTTGTTTACGAAGAAGGGTGAGATTTTCATTATACCATGGTTGTTGTTTGTTTTTGGGGGTCAGGTTTGAAGTGAATTTCTTTTTTTCCTGTTGGGGTGCCAGAGAGTTTAAAAGGGATGTTGTGGAGGTATTCCAGAGAGAAGTTTGTTCATCTAAAGAAAGGGAAGAAAAATCTGTAAGGTTTAAGTTGAAAAGATTCTGAATATCTGTGAGAGTAATTTTGTTAGTATTGCGAGTAGAGTGTGTATCGTTTATGTTTTGTTTTTGAAGGTTATATTGTTTAGAGGGGGATTCAATGTGCCAACTGATTAGGAAATGATCAGACCAAGGTAAAGGATGAAATTGAAAGTTTTTGAAAAGATGGGTGGCAGAAATAGGGCAAAAGATCATGTCTAGGGTGTTGCCGGCTTCATGGGTAGGCGAGGAGATGAGAGGGGTTAATGAAAGGTCAGAAATCAGCGTTAAAAGTTCGGAGGTGTTGTGATGGTTAGGGGAATTGAAATGAATATTGAAGTCACCGAGGATAATAGAATCTGGATAAGTGATATTGAATTCAGATATAATGGAGATTAAAGTAGAAAGTGAAGTTTTCGTTACGGGTGGTGGAAGGTAGATAAGAAGAAACTTAAGGTTAAAGGATGGAGAGAATCTGATGAAAAATTGAAGGGTTTCGACAGAGGCAGTGGGGGGTGAATTTGAAGTGTTAGATTGACAAGGGATAGAAGTATGAAAAATAACAGCTATACCTCCTCCTCTTTTACCTAGACGTGGGTGGATGATAGCTTGAAAGTTAGGAGGGCAGGCTTGGGTTAAATAGGCTTCTTCCCCTTGGGATAGCCAAATTTCTGTAAGACATAAAATTTGAAGTTTATGTTGAGTAATAGTATCGTGTATAAGATGATGTTTATTTTTTATTGATCGTACGTTTAGTAAGCAATATTGAGTTTTAAGGGAGAGTGAATTGAAGCGGAGTAAAAAGTGGAAGAAGGAAGGATTGGGATGGTAGTATAGAATCTAGCCTGAGGTTCATTAGTGAAAAGAAGAGGATTTTTCTTGGGAGGTCGGCAGCCCCAAATGGTAGAGATTGAAGACATTGTTTTAAGGTTGGGGGATTGGGGTATTGGATGATTAAGGAAGGTAAGAGAAGTTAAGAAGATGAATATAGGGAATAACACTATAAGTAGAAAGATAAGTAAAAGAAGCTGAGTTATGTTAGGGGAGGAAACTTGGTTTAATAAGTGAAGCAGCTGCATGAAGGAGCGCATAAAGGAGCAGGATCTGCTCCTTAGGTGCGCTCCTTTGGCGTGCGCCGCAAAGCAGGGGAATTTAAAGGAAACGCTACCGGTGGTGGAAAGTGGGTGGAATTGTCGGCGCCGCCGCAAAGCGGCGGCGTTCTCTTTGGGATACAACAGAGCCTGTTAAAATTAAAGAAGACAAACATTAGAAAAGTTTAGGCTATTAACTATAAAAGAAGAAAAAGGAGATTAAAGGAAAAAAAAAACAAAAAAAAACACAAACACCAAAGAAGAGAACCCAAGCAGGGATAGGAAAAGATAGATAAAACGTACGTACAGAAAAGACGGCAAAACTAATGAACGAGACAGCAAATGTAATAAGTGATACAGCACATGTAATAAATGAAATAGCAAAAGTAATAAGTGTAAAATGAAGATAATAATACTAACTGTATAGGAAACCAGGTACAAATAAAATTTAAACTTGAATTAATAACTAAAAGCACAGATTAAAAACAAGAGAAAAAAAAAACAAGGTTTAACAGAGTTAAATGATGATACAATAAAACAAGTTAAATCTAAAGAAGGAAATGCGGTATTAGCTTGTGATAAGTAGCGTCAGCAGGCACAGTAAGGTGAGAGCACAGGGATGTTCATTCATTTTGGAACATCATTCAGTCACAAAGATGCTAATGACATTTCCTGTGCTCTTTCGTGTCATTCACATTTCCATGCCATTCAGGGCTGGTTTTCAATGGAAGTAAAACCTGGATGTCTCAGTCTGAGACTTCCTCCATACTTCCATTGCTTTCAAAGGAAGTAAAACCTGGATGTCTGAATCCATCCTCCTTTTTCTGGAGTCATATGGTAATCCTATTCTGAGGCCCAGGCAAAAATTTGGGAGGGGACGTCAAAGCCAATTCAGTCAGCTATATTTTCTACCCCTGAACCATAGAAGCCCAGAGCAATTGCCCTGTTTGTACCTTCCTCCCTTGATGCTAAAACTGATGTCATTATAAATAAATGCACATCTTGAAACAAAAAAATTCCAAAATTTGGGTGGGGGTTGGGATGTCATCAGTAGTGTGCTCTAGAGAATGACACGGGGACAAATATTTCCCCATCCCCGCAGGAACTCAATTTTCCTGTCCCATCACCATGAATTTTGTTGCCATCCCTGTCTCGTTCCTGTAAGCTCAGCCTTAACTGCACAAGCCTCAAACACATATGATTTTAAAGTGTTTGAAGCTTGTGCAGATGAGGACGGAGCTTGCAGGAATGGGGCAGGGACAGGGAAAGAACTCGCAGGGACAGGATGGGAAAATGAGTTCCCGCAGGTTACGGGAAAAATTTGTCCCCGTGTGCACTATTGACAAAATTGCCCTACATTAACAACAACAAAAATTTATAAAACATAAATAAAATACAAAATCCTATAAACTAAATAGGAAACTAAACAAAATGAAAACTTTGATTTGGACACCCATTTTATCCACTGTTTGATCTCTACTGGTCTTGCCTCTCCTTCTTTCCTTATTATTGGTACCATATTGGCATTTCTCTGTCTCTGTTAGATGTAGAGTTGCCAAATGGCCAGTTTTCAGCCATTTTGGCCAGTTTTTCAATGGCCGACTGACTGCTGGAAGACCCTTTAAATCTGTAACAGAAAAGCTGCTTATTTTGTGACCTCAAGCTCCCTGCTCCACACTGTCCAGCAGCTCTCGCTCTCCCATCCCTTCTCTCCCTCTTCATCTCCCTCCTCCCCTAGGCTTCTGTGAATCTGGTGGCATCTCTCCCTCTTTCTCTCCCCTCTCATCTCCCCTCATTTCTCCATAAGCAGTGAATCACCAGTATTGATGAAGAGATGCTGCTTTCCACAACCATGGGACCTCCTCTCTGCTGCATCCCAACTCCTGTGGTACACCTTCCTGTGAGATGTTTGCAGCAAAGAGAAGGTTCCATGGCCACTGGATGCACTGTGTTGCTGGCACTTTGTTTAGAGGACTGCTGGAGGAGGGAAGAGAGAGGTGCCAGACCCACAAAGGGAGAGAGGAGAGGAAGAAGTGATTGACTCAAGAGCTGAGAAAGATGCCAGATCTGCATGGTCAAGCTGGTTGTCAGCTGATCCTTACAACTGGCAACAGAAACCTTTTGTTTCTGCGGCTTCAGGCTCCCTGTTCCTTGTCGCCACAGTCTGTCACCTCTCCCTCTCTCTCTCCCTTCCCTTCCCTTCTCTCCACACCCCCACTCCAGCTCGCTCATGTCCAGCGGCTTCTTTCCCTCCCCCTCCACCGTCCATTTTTAAGTTATAAAGATTGACTTTTTTAAATTCTTTGCAACCACTTTTTGCTTTTGGCTTTGGTCTCACTTTTTCAGATTTATATTTTCAAACTTGTTTTCACACATTTTGGACATTTTGCAAATATATCATATTTTGTGTGATGACTATGATAAAGAGTGTGATATTCTGACACCGTCTCAATGATAATGAGCATAATAATAATAAAGTTTATTTTGAAATCAAGTTAAATGTATTTTTTTTAAAAAATTTTATCATAAATATTTTGGGAAGCTTTTTTTTGTTAATATGATATCTTTTTCCTCCCAGTAGATTGATTTATGCCTTTTTGTGGTTATGCCTGGTCAACGACAGACATAAATGTTCATGACTGAATATGGCACCATGTGGCACACCACTGACAATGTTCTATAAAGTGCATGTGGAATGGTCAGAATGCTTATGCCTCTCCCATGTGAACACCCCCTTGCAGTTACGTGCAAATGCACTTACACGCGTGCATGTCAATCCACCACCATTTTGGCACATAACTCCCGTCGTACAATGAACTTTGCATGCCGAATTGGTGTCTAATTTTTGGCGCCCCGTATTTGGTATCTGTGTTCTTTCCCCCAATCCAAAATCAGAATCGGGATGCACATTCATTTGAAATGTCAACAGCCTTTCCGTGTCATTTCAAGTTGTTGGCAAATGAAAATGAGCAGAACCCTCCCCCCACCACACACACACACACTTTTTTTACTTTATGCCATCAATAGTGTGCATTTTTTCATTGAGGCCAATCTAATAAAATGTGCATATGGGGATTTTAGCACATTTTCTCACAGTGTCTCTATAGCCAATGTAATATTTCACAGGTGCACTGCTTTTCTTGGTTGTTTAGGAACATTTTGAATTTGTTCTGGAGAATTACAATCTTTTGGCCTGATATTCAAATGCAATTATCTGGATAAAGGTTACTGTTATCTGTTATAATTATCCTAGACAGTGCTATCCATTGATTTCCATCAGCAGTATCCAAATAGGGGTAGATTCAAGAATGACCGCCAGAATTCAGGCATCGAGATGTTGTGTGCTAAGCGCAAATTCTGTCACAGCAGTTCATCATGGAATTGCCATATAGAATACTAGGATATGTCTGCAGTTGTGTGCGTAACTTTAGGTGCACTCGCTTAATGCCACATCAAAGACTGGTGTAGCTGCTTGTGCCCAACTGTTGGCAGTTGGGTGCCCAACCCACAGTGTTCTATAATCTGCATGCATAATTCCTAGGCATGCTCTGACCTACACATGCCCCTCCCATGTCCAAGCCCCCTGGAAATTGTTAGCGATAGAATTTGTGCGTGCAACTTTTGTGACTAAGGGCTAAATTCACTAAATGTTCCAATCCTGTATTGCCGATCGCAAGACCAGTTTTACAGATTTACTAAACTGCTGTACGATCAATCTCCTCTCCAATCCGATCCACCCATGCAAATTAGTAAAATCCCATGTAAAATAGCCAAGCAATTGATTCATTAACAATTGCTTGGCTATTTTGCATCGGGTTTTGCTGTTGTAAAACCCGACTGATGCAGACGTGTCGGTAACTTGGTTACCAACAGGTCAGCCTGGAGTTTTTTTTCATTTTTTAAAAAAATGGCACTGATATTTTGCATGTATGACACACGTAAAATATCTGGCCAATTTTTTAAAAATGAAAAAAAAGCCCCCCCTCGACAAACGTGGCCCCATATCCCCTCCCCAAACCTCCCGAATAAAAAGGCAGGAGGGATGCCTACTCCCTCCTGCCATCAGCCCGGCTCCCTGACAAACCCCCTCCAAAAAAAAAAATGACAGGAGGGATGCCTACTCCTTCCTGCCACCGACCCCAGACCCCTACTCCCCAACCCCTTCCCTCTTCCCTTACCTCAAAAAGTTGGGAGTAGGAGGGGCACTCAGTCCCTCCTGCTCCGTAGGCCTCCTGGATGCGACTGGGGTCTTAGGCCCTGCCCCAGTGTATCATGTGATGCACGCGGAGGAGCCTAAGGCCCTGATTGGCTCAGGTGCCTCGGGCTCCTCCCTTGGGAGGGACCTAAGGCGCCTGAGCCAATCAGGGACTTCCTTAGGATTGAGCCTAAAAAAGTCCCTGATTGGCCATGCAAATCATTTGCATGTAAGAAAGACAGTGAATCAATCGCTGTTTCAAAATCAGCCAATGATTGGCCAACAGCAATTGAATCGCTACCTTTAGTGAATCTGGGCCTAAGGTCAGTTGTATGTGCAACTGCTAATTAGTGACAATTAGTGCTAATTTACACCAATTTAAGCTAATCATTATCTGTTAACTCCAATTAAGTAGCATATGCAACTGACCTTATTCTAAAAATGCCAGCTTCAGGGCTTAGATATTGACCCACGTGTCGTTTTCAAGATTCTCCTTTAGGGGACATGATATACAGTAGGTCTCTAGCAGGTTTAGGTCCTTATTGTAGACATTCTGAGGTATGAAATAAAATGGAGCATAGGAGGATTCATTTATTTATTTTTAGCATTTATATATCACTTACAGTCTAAGTGGTTTACATTCAGACACTCAAGCATTTTTCCCTATCTGTCCGGTAGGATTATGCTCTATTTGGTACACCTGAGGCAATGGTTGATTAAGTGACTTGCCCAGGGTCACAAGCAGCAGTGTGGGATTTGAACCCACAACCACAGGATACGGAGGCTGTAGTTCTAACCACTGCACCACACACTCCCCTATAGGCCTAGGCCTGGTTCCTAGCAATGACTCTGGTCACAGCATAAAGGAGACTAGCTCTCTGTTTCCTTGTCTGTCTAGTGTTCTTCTTCCAGACATGGGTAAGCAGTGATCAGGAGGGGAGGGCTGAGACTGCCACTCTGCACCTCTCACAGTGCTTTGGGTTCTTCTTACCAATGTTGATGCTGCCCTTTTCTGATATTTTGGGCTCTTCTTGCCAATGTTTTTGCTTTGTGCATTACTCTTATTGCTTTGGGGGGTCTTCCTACCACTTTGCTCCGCTCTTGGTGCCTTGGGGTTTTTCTGCTAATGTTGGCACAGTGTTGCTCCCCCTCTTTGTGCTTTAAGGGTCTTCATGCCACTTTTTGCCTCTCTGACTATGGCTGGGGAATTTTAGCACCATGGGCTCTTTTTGGTACTTGAAGTCCTGGAGTGTTGTTGGCTCTTTGGCAGATGTCTTCCAAGCAAGTTTTAAGTGAACTTGATTAAAAATGTATGGAAACCCCACTGTTACCATGCACAATTGCTTTACTCATTGATTTTAATGCACCTGAATGGAGTTTTAAGATGAACCTAATGGGTAATTGAACCATAGATAAACCAAATTGAAAATTAACCTGAAGTGTTGTCATCTGTCGGGCAACATTGTTATTTAAAACCTGCCATGGGAATTGGCCTTCCTTGCAGAATGACATTTCTGAACCAATTACCTATAATCTTTATACCACACATCTTTTTGCCTTGCTCTGCACTCACATCCTGTTCATAAGAGTGATTGTAAAATTCTTCACTATGGTGGATATAGTATGTAATTTTGAGATCATTGATTATACTGCTCTTCCTGCTGCCTCTGCACTCATATTTTTTCGGTTTTTGATAATGCCAATCTTCGTACTAGCCCTATTGGTGCTGGTTTACTCCTTTTCTGGTGCCTTTGGATCTTCCTGCCCCTGTTGGTGCTGGTTTGTCCATTTCTGGTGCTTTTAAGTCTTTCAGTCACTTCTGCTTTGTCTTTCTAATGGAGCCTCAGGGTGCTCTTGCCTCTGATTGGGGATGACAGAGTTAAAATTTATAAAGAGAATAAAGTGGCAGCCAGGAAGCTTTATTTCTCTTATAAAATTAAGAAAGGAGGTAATCTGTGTTTTGCTTTTAAGCTATTATATGGAAATTGTCCATATTACGTGTCAACTTTCCTAAAAGTTTGATCATGTCAGGTATCTAATTGTCAAGTGGATGTAAGCAAATTTGAACTTCTTTCATCTTCTTCTATTCGATTAGTTTCATCATTTAAGAAGCTTTTTAGAGCTGCTACTCTTTTAAAATGGAATTCTTTAACACTATCTATTAGATGTGAGATTGATTATTTGAGATTTAGAAAGAAGCTAAAAGCTTGGTTGTTTACCAAGTATTTAAGTTAATTTTATATTTTATATACTATTTTTTGGATTGCTTATTTGCTGTTTTAGAACTTTTATGCTTATGTAAATCTCTTGCTCTTTATTGTAAACCGTTCTAGAGCCAAATCTGGTTTATGATTATTATTATTTATTTGCTTCTCTCTGAGTGTCCTAAGCTGTTCTTACCATTGTTCTAATGCATTTCCCCCCTCTTTTGGTGCTTTGGGGTGTTAATGCCAATCTTGGTGTTTTGCCTCTGCTGCCAATGCCTCCCTGCAAGTTTCAAGTATATTTCATAAAAATTGGATGGAAAACACCAAATTTAGAGTTTAAACACTGCTAATCTAATTGACTTTAATGGATCTAAATGAACCCAGTGAGATTAAAAAAAAAATGAACCAAATAAAAATTTTAAGTAATCTGAATCCAGACAAAGCCAAACATTTTTTTCTGCTATCCTTAGGGGTGTCAGTTGAACTGGACACTCTTGCACTACTGACACACCTCCTGTATATGTTTATCTTCTAAGCCACATTCACCTCTGGTAACAGATTTGTCTGCTCTGGGATTCCTCTGGCTCCACATCAGGGTGAAGAACATCAGAGGTAGCTGGCTGAGGGTTCAGCTTGGGACTTGGGACCACCCAAGCATTGCTGCAGGAGGCTCTAGCTTTTCAATATCTTCTTTCTCTGGAATGAAGTCTACAGTCTGCTTTCCACATTGGCTGCCTGTATATACTTGAGCTATAGACTGCATTTCCTCAGTGAATACCCACAGACAGATCACTCTTCCATTGTCTTCCAGCTGCTCTTTTGAGGATGCTTTGGAAGAAGAAATGAAGTACTCAGCTACATTGGACAACTCCTCCTGGTGAGTATCATGAGTTATTCCTTCTTCAGCCCTGCCCCCTCCATGGTTTTTAGGGCATCTTAGCTCCATAGAAAAACCTTGAAGATTTCTTTCAAATTTTCATAAAGCCTTTGAGAAAAAGAATAGGCGGGCACACCCTCCAAACTGTCCTTGAATGCTCCAACATGCTCCAGGTTGCTGTTCACCATGTTTATATAGTTTCTTCTGAGCAGGTTCTCAGGGTGCTGATGTAGGTAAGGAAGTAGTCCTCCATTTCTTTTACCTCAGATGAAGAGAAATATCAAAGCCCTGCGTTCAGCAGACTTGTTTCTCTGTGTGCACCCAGTCTTCTTTCACTCCACACAGCAACTCTGGGTGGCTTAATGGATTGTGTGATTGTATAATTTTTTTTGTTGTATGAATTTTTATAGGTCATATTTTATAGAAACAGAGAAAATAACAACAGATTTTTTTGTGTGAATTGCTTAGTTCCACAAGTTGGATGAGGTGGTATAGTAAATCTAAATAAACTATAAACTGTAACTATCTATCCTATCCAGTCTACCCATTCATATCAGCTACTCAGCCCTACAATCTCTTCCTCTCACTTAGAGGTTCTCTTTGCTTGTCCTATGCTTTCTTGAATTCAGATACATTCCTTATTTCTACCAGGTCTGCTGTGACACTGTTCCATGCATTCGTCAATCTTTCGATAAAGAAATATTTCCTTAGCTTATTCCTGAGTCTGTCTACTCTCATCTTCATCCTATGATCTCCTCATTCCAGAGCTTCCTTTCAAATAAGAGGCTCACCTCCTGTGTATTTGTGCTATTGAGATATTAACTGTCTCTACCATGTCTCTCCTCTCCTATCTTTCTTCCAAAGTATGCATCTTGAAATCAGTGTTGAAGCTACAGTAGGATTAAATGGGCCATGGATGGAAAAAATTAAGATGGGCCCCCTGTAACACCATAGTAGTGAAGGCCAGAGTGGGTTCCATTAAGAGGTCCAGTTCGAAAATGGGAAGAGGTGGAAATTGTGTGCAAATTGAGGTGGGTATGTAGAATAGGGTCTGTGTGGGTGGACATTGGGAATAGGAGTGTGGATGAGTCCAGGGTTATGGTATACAGCAGCGGTCTCAAACTCAAACCCTTTGCAGGGCCACATTTTGGATTTGTAGGTACTTGGAGGGCCGCAGAAAAAATGGTTAATGTCTTATTAAAGAAATGACAACTCTGTATGAGGTAAAACTTGTTAAAGTTTATAAATCTTTCCTTAATTGCTTCTGATAATTTCAGCTATACACAGCTGAAAGCAGTGCAACATTCAGAAAGTGAAGTTTAAATAGTTTTTCACTTTCTGCATGTTGCACTGCTTTCAGTGGTGTATAGCTGAAATTATCAGAAGCAATTAAGGAAAGATTTATAAACTAAGAGTTTATGCAAAATTTTGAATTAGATTCTAATCTAAAGTATCAATTGCAAGAGACAAGATTTTGGTGTAGTCCTCTAGGCTTTTTTGTAGAGGGGAGAATCAATACCCGACTTGTGCTTTAAGTGTCTGGTGGTCATGTCCGCAACCACCTTCAGCTCTCACCTCCTCCAGCACCGGACACAACTGCCATCTTACATCAATGTGGAAGACAACATTTTCCTTCTAAAAGGACCCTCGTCCACAAGGGGACATCTGTTGAAAATCAGGGGGGGGAAATTTCATGGGGATACCAGGAAGTACTTCTTCACTGAAAGAGTGGTGGACCATTGGAACGAGCTCCCGGAGCAGGTGATCATGGCCAGCAGCATACAAGATTTTAAGAATAAATGGGATGCCCACGTCGGATCCCTACGAGGGTAGCATAGAGGAGGGCAGCTTGGGGACGAGTGATAGAGTGTAGATTAGGGGAGGGTTGTTGGAGTGGGCAGACTTGATGGGCTATGGCCCTTTTCTGCCGTCATTTTCTATGTTTCTATGTTTAAGCAGTCACCGCCAGTAGAGGTGCTGAATTCGCGAGAGTTCGCGAGATTATGTACACACACACAAGCTGCACTGCCTCCAATGGTTACCTTATGTTCTGGAACATTGCCTGCCTCACTGCTGTAACCTCATGCAAGCGCTTTCCTGCATCTGTACGCGATTGTCCTCTCCACTCCACCTCACAATCATGTACAGACGCAGGAAAGCGCTTGTGTGAGGTTACAACAGTGAGGTGGGCAACGTTTCAGAACAATGGTAACATACCGAGGGCTTCAAAATAGTACCTGGCGGGCTGCATGTGGCCCCCCTGGGCCACGAGTTTGAGACCACTGGTATACAGGTAAGGAGTGGAAGGTACCTAGGGCATTGTAGTAGATGCCTGCTGTGGGTGAGATGTCTGTGGTGTGGGAATAGTATTTTTGTTGCAAGACTTTGGACTCACAGCAGCAAGAAATAAGGTTCTTTAAGTACTTTCTTTGCTGCTGGATTGCATGGGGGAGAGAGTTTGATGACGGTATTTAGGATGCAGTTTAGAAGCACAGCTAGAAGTAAATGAAGTGTATAGTGTATTCCCTTCCTCCCAGTACCACCATCGCTACCTCATCTTTTTTTCACATAGGCAAGCTAGCTCCTACCAGATGACTCCTGGCATTACATTACGCTCTTTCTATGGTAGCCGTTCCCTTGATTGAGATATTTGTGTCTGTACCCATAAGCTTTATGACAAAAACCACACTGACCATTTTAGTGATCACCTTCTGGACTCCTCTCTATAGATCCTTACTTGTCCCCCCCCCCAGACGACTTAAGCCGCCTCTGTCCTGGATGACTAGGCTTTCTTATGCCAGGCGGCCAGGTGATGATGATCTGGAGGCTGAATGTTAAAGGTGTGATTAATATTTTTATGGGGGGGTTGGTGATCACGGGGGTAGTGTGTGGGGGGGTCTGTTTTATGTGTTTGCAGTGCTTATCTGGTGACTTTAGGTGGGTTTTTGTGACTTAGACCATGTTTTACATGGTCTAAGTCACGATGTCCAAGTTCCGTCGATCGTGGGCTGTATAACTTTCGGTTATACATGCTGTACGACTAAGTCTAAGCCGGCCCACGTCCCGCCCAACTCCCGCCCTCGACACTCCTCCCAAAATGCCCTGTTTAGCTTTGGTCGTTTAGCGGCACTATGAAGGCCTTGGTCGTTTAGAAATATGTCCAAAACCCGTTTTTATTATCGGCACTTGGACGTATTTGGGAAATGTTCATCCAAGTGCCAACTTAGGCCAGTTTTTGGACGTTTTTCTCTTTCGATTATGAACCCTATAGTGTCTAGCACCAGGATCCAAGCCTAACATTTAGGCATGAGGATTTACACCAACTAAAACCTGGTATAAATCCCCACACCTAAATTAGGTTTCAGGTTTATTTTAAAATTTGATATACCGCCTTATCAAAATTCAAAGCGGTTTTACATAATATGAGAACAAAAAATAAAAAGGACAAGTTAAAAACAAATTAATATTAATATTACCAACAATCAAAACGCACTGACAGACATTAACATACCGATACAAGATGAAAAAGGGTAGAAATACATTTTAAATAAAGACAAAGAGAGGGAGAAGGATCAAAACAAAAGGGAGGGGAAAAATTAGGTGCAAATTTGTTATATTTTGTTACACTGTGCGTAAATCCTGGGTTTGCCCATGACCCGCCTATGCACCTTCTATGGACATACCTCGCTTTGGATCCATGCACAAGAATTTACGCTCGCATTTTTACAGAATAGCAAGATGTGAATGTAAATTCTAATTATTGAAAATTTACATCAATCATTTATTATTAATGCCAATCAGCACTAATTGGTTGGTCATTCAAATTGTGAGCACAAATTAGGCACTCGCCCAGATTTGCATACACAGTTTTGTGTACCACATATAGAGTCCATGGGTATATGACTTTGCTCCCATGCCAAATGAAAAGATCAAAATGAACATTCCTGGAAACAATACAAAGAAATAAAACAAAAAAACAAAGGAACTAAGGTGATACCTTTTTTATTGGACTACCTCAATGCAATTTATGATGAGCTTTCAAAAGTAACCCTTCTTCAGATCAGAAATAAGCAAATGTTGACAAATATCTGTATATATAAGGAAAACATGAAAGCATTTCAGGGATAGGAAGAGGGAGAGGTGGATGGGAGGCCGGGCAGGAGACAGAGAGGTGACAGAGCAGATTTAAATGTCTTTGTAGTGGGAAAGGAAGCCCAGATCTCTGTTAAGTCCTGTATGGTAAGTGTCAAAATATATTATTTTGATTTCAAAGGTTTTACATTCTTGGATTGTCTTGGGTCTTATTCTTACCATAAAATCATTGATGCTATGTTCAGCTTTTCCAAAGTGTTGTCTGACAGAGGTGTGATCAACAAACCACTGTTGTTCAGTCTGACAAGTCATATACTGGTTTGTCTAATACAACTAACTTAAAAGACAAGCTAGTGTTAAATGCATTTACCCTTAGAGGTGCATCTATTATATGTATGGATCTTCAGACAGCAATCGGGTATATACCACCAGTTGCTTAATGCTTCGTCGGTCCAACCTGTATTAATTCAATGAATCACTCTCCTATTTATCTAAGTGCCATTTTTTTAGTAATGTATTTTTTATATATATAAAACCTATCATTTTTTCAATAACAGACCATCACTTAGCTTATAGTGAGCCTGTGCTGTCTTCACCTCTCCTCTGTCTGACAGAGGTGACATCCTGGTTAGTATTGCAGGTTGATTCTGATCTTTAGCATTTGGCTTGTTTCACCAAAGAACATAAGATTTGCCGCTGCTGGGTCAGATCAGTGGTCCATCGTGCCTAGCAGTCCGCTCACACGGCGGCCCTTAGGTCAAAGACCGGTACCCTATTTGAGTCTAGCTTTACCTGCGTATGTTCTGTTCCAGTAGGAACTTATCCAACCTTGTCTTGTATCCCTGAAGGGTGCTTTCCCCTATTACAGCCTCCAGAAGAGTGTTCCAGATTTCTACCATTTCTTTACGTTTGTACAGAATTTTTTCCCTTCTAACTTTAGCGAGTGCCCTCTCGTTCTCTTCACCTTGGAGAGGGTGAACAATCTCTCTTTCTCTACTCTCTACTAAGTCAATTCCCTTCAATATCTTGAATGTTTAGATCATGTCCCCTCTCAGTCTTCTCTTTTCAAGGGAGAAGAGGCCTAGTTTCTCTAGCCTCTCATTGTATAGCAACTCCCCCAGTCCCTTAACCATTTTTGTTGCTCTTCTCTGGACCCTTTCGAGTAGTACTATGTCCTTTTTCATGTACGGCAACCAGTGTTGGATTCAGTATTCCAGATGGGGACATACCATGGCCCGGTATAACGGCATGATAACCTTTTCAGATCTGTTTGTGATCCCCTTCTTAATCATTCCTAGCATTCTGTTTGCACTTTTTGCTACCGCCGCTCATTGCGCAGATGGTTTCATTGACTTATCTACAAGTATTCCCAAGTCTCTTTCCTGGGGGCTTTCTCCAAGTATAGCACCGGACATCCTTTATTCGTGTATATGATTTTTGTTACCGACATGCATCACCTTGCACTTATCCACGTTGAACCTCATTTGCCATTTCGCGGCCCATTTCTCAAGCGTATTTATGTCTCTTTGTAGGTCTTCACAATCCTTCTGTGTCCTCACTTCTCTGAATAACTTTATATCATCCGCATATTTAATCACCTCGCTCGTCGTAGCAATTTCCAGGTCATTTATAAATATGTTGAAGAGCACGGGCCTGAGCACCGAACCCTGCGGCACTCCACTTATGACACTTTTCCAGTCTTGAGTATTGTCCATTTACCCCCACTCTCTGTTTCCTATCCACCAACCAGTTTTTAATCCACGTGAGTATATCACCCTCGATTCCACGCCTTGCACCCTTGTCTATTTGCCTGTTTACTCCCTCGAAGAAGTGCAGTAAGTCTGCCAAGCAAGAACTTCCTTTGGTGAAGCCATGCTGGCTGGTCCTCATCAGATTGTGGCCGTCAAGGTGATCAATGATGCGGACCTTTATCAGTGCCTCTACCATCTTTCCCAGTACCGAAGTCAGACTCACTGGTCTGTAGTTTCCCGTATCTCCCTTCGAACCTTTCTTGCAGATCAGCGTAACATTCGCCACTTTCCAGTCTTCCAGAATCTTTCCTGATTTGATCAACAGATTGGCTATTAGTTGGAGTTGTCAACATTTGCTTATTTCTGATCTGAAGGAGAAGGGTTACCTTCAAAAGGTCATCATGCAATGCATTGAGTTAGTCCAATAAAAAGGGTATCACCTTATTTCCTTTGGGGGGGGGGTTTGTTTGTTTTATTTCATTAGTTTACCTTGGAAAGTGGACTAACATGGCCACCACTCCATTTCACTCAAGATGGAAACAATACAAAACAAAATATTTCAAGCTGCCCTTCCCTGTTAATTACTAATGAAAGGGTGAACTGAATAAAAAAATAATAATAAAGGTGTACAGGAGAACCTGGATAAGATGAGGACAAGGTAGTCTTTTGGTCCCAAAATTGTGATGTCTGTGTCCAGCCTTGGGACCCATAATACTAGGACAGTGTGACTGGAGTGCATGATGTGTAATGGGAGAGGCTTAGGGCTCCTTTTACAAAGGTGCGTTAGGGTTTTAACGCGCGGAATAGTGCACGCAGAATTGCCCCACGCACTAGACCTTAATGCCAGCATTGAGCTGGCGTTAGTTCTAGAAGCGTAGTGCTAAAATCCTGTGTGCGCTAAAAACGCTAGCGCACCTTAGTAAACGGAGCCCTTAGTTCCCTGGATGTTGGAGCTTCTCATGTTTGAAGTCACATGAAGTCTGATCCGGCTTCTCTTCAGCCCACTGCGGGCCGCCGAAAGTTTCTGTTCCGCCTCAGCGACTCCAAGGCAGAGGAAGGAGGAAGTTTCCTCCATCTTGTTCCTCCTTCCTCCGCCCGACGCCACTCGAGCAGGAGGGATCTGCCCTGCCCTGCTTAACTGCGAGCCTGCTCTCCTCCAGCCCATCCGAGGGCTGCTACAGGCTAGCGTGATCCGGCTTCTCTTCAGCCCACTGCGGGCCGCCGAAAGTTTCTGTTCCGCCTCAGCGACTCCAAGGCAGAGGAAGGAGGAAGTTTCCTCCATCTTGTTCCTCTTCCTCCGCCCGACGCCACTCGAGCAGGAGGGATCTGCCCTGCCCTGCTTAACTGCGAGCCTGCTCTCCTCCAGCCCATCCGAGGGCTGCTACAGGCTAGCGTGATCCGGCTTCTCTTCAGCCCACTGCGGGCCGCCGAAAGTTTCTGTTCCGCCTCAGCGACTCCAAGGCAGAGGAAGGAGGAAGTTTCCTCCATCTTGTTCCTCCTTCCTCCGCCCGACGCCACTCGAGCAGGAGGGATCTGCCCTGCCCTGCTTAACTGCGAGCCTGCTCTCCTCCAGCCCATCCGAGGGCTGCTACAGGCTAGCGTGATCCGGCTTCTCTTCAGCCCACTGCGGGCCGCCGAAAGTTTCTGTTCCGCCTCAGCGACTCCAAGGCAGAGGAAGGAGGAAGTTTCCTCCATCTTGTTCCTTCCTTCCTCCGCCCGACGCCACTCGAGCAGGACTGAACGGCCCTGCCCCTGCCTCACACTTGAACTCTGCCTCCACAGCCCACCCAAGAGCTGCCGAAGTCCCTGCTAGACAGTACTAGCACTTCTGGGCTCCTTTCTGCCTCACCTCACCGTCCCCCCCCCCTCCTTAGCTCATCAAGGTCCACTGAGGACCTCCAGACTCTCAGCTCCCCTTGCCCAACCCGGACTCTGCTCGTTGCCAAAGTTTACCATTGTTCATATTCCTGTCTCTGTACCATATTTTATTATTGTCTATGCTTTTCATTTAGATGCCAAATTCCACCTTGTCTTTGCCTAGCTCAGCACCAAACTGTATCTCTGCCATACGGAAAGCGCTTAGCCGCTAACCGCTTCTCACCGATATAGCTCCCCCTTTGATCCACCCCTAAAAAAAAAAAAAAAAAAAAAATTAATTAAAAAACTCTCATCCCTTCTCTTGGCCCTGCACTCAGCCAGCTTAATCCAAGTTCTCCTGCTACTCCCTCCTCTACCTCTCTCCCCCCCCCCTGCTGCAGACTCTCACACATCAACCTCCCAGTCCTAATTCCCCGCCATGAACCCTTCCTTCTGGATCCTTCTCCTCCTACTCTGCTCACCTCTCTATACCTCCCTCTGTCTGAAACCTCCCTCTCCCAACCTACTCGACCCCGCTCACCCCAACAACATCTGCCCTGGACTCAAAATCCCCACACTGATTCGCACCAGAATTCCCCCTCTCAAGAAAAACCCTCGAAAAGTCAACCAAGATTCTCTAAAACCCCTGCCCACTACCAATCTTCCCAACACTGCCTCAGACTCTCTCACCCCAGTCCCGACACTTTATTGCAATGCCAGATCCGTGTGCAATAAGACCCAAATCTTGAAAGACCTTCTAGACGAGCACGACCCTGGATTCCTATGCATCACTGAATCATGGATCGCCAAAGACGATCTATTCACACAAAACGAACTCCTCCCCCACGGTTACCAAGGCCTCTTCTCCCCCAGACCCAATCGAAAAGGAGGTGGTCTAGCACTCCTCTACAAATCTTTCTTTGACGTCCAGCTCCTCGAGACGGGCACTCACGCTTCCCTAGAATATTTGCTTGCCTCAGTCAATGACGAACTCCGCACCCACCCATTGGGCATCCTGTTACTATACCGCCCACCCACCCCTTGGACCAAATCCTCCAATCTCGTCTTTGAGACCATAACAAATGCCTTCCTTAAATTTCAAAGACTTCTGATCGTTGGTGATATTAACCTCCACCTTGATGACACCAACAGCAAGGACACGACTGAATTCAACAACTTCCTTAACTCTCTAGGCTTCCCCTCACCCACCCCTTCTCCAACCCACGAAAAAGGGCACACTCTAGACCTCACCACTTTCCTTGATCTCACCGACTACAAAACTTCAACCGACGACACTCGCTGGGAACAAGTCCCTTGGTCCGATCACTTCTTAGGGACTACCTGCCTCCCCATTTTCATGTCCCATCTTGACTCCCCACCCCACCCCTCTCATTCCATAACCTTTCGCAAAAAAACCTCGAGCAATCTATTCTGGTCCAAATTCCTCAACCAACTCTCCTCCAACCCTAGACCTACAGACCCCGAATCCCATTGGCGCAACTGGACTGCCCTCTCCGAGTCCACCTACCACTCCCTTGCTCCAATATCCACTAAAACCATCTCCTACCCCCGAAAGGCCCCCTGGTACTTACCTCTTCACAGAGAACTGAAACAGAAATGTCGCGCTCTAGAGCGAAAATGGAAAAAATCCAAATCCCCCTCTGATAGACAGACCTGGAGGATCAATATTAAACTTTACAATTCTACACTAAAAAAAGCCAGGAAAAACTTCTTCGGAGACAAGATCTCTAGATCCAACAACCAGATCAGTGCGCTGTTCAACATCTGGCGCTCCCTAACTACAAAAAAGGACCCATCTGTGCTCCCACCGTCTCTATCAGCCGATGCCCTCGCAAATTTCTTTAATGAAAAGGTTACCACCCTAAGATCCTCCTTCCCACCCACAGTCTCCTACAATTCCCTGACCTCTACTGACCTCAACCCTACCTTACCTATATCCACCCCCATTCCCGCCAACAGATCTTGGACCGCCTTCGAGCCTGTTTCCGAATCGCAAGTCTCCAAACTCTGCCTCAAACTAAAAACCTGCAAGTGCACTCTGGATCCTTTCCCCTCCTATCTATTCGAGAATATCCCTACACAGGCCATCGCTTCCCTCACCGAACTCATAAACTCTGCCCTAACATCGGGCCTTTTCTCCCCCAACATGGGACACATTTCATTGACTCCTCTACTGAAAAAGGCCGAACTTGACCCCTCCATGCCATCAAACTACCGCCCCATAGCAAATATCCCTCTCCTAACCAAGTTATTAGAATCCATCATATCCACTCAACTCTCATTCTACCTAGAAAGATTCTCTATTCTCCTACCCCACCAATTCGGCTTCAGACCCAACTTTAGCACCGAATCCCTCTTGGCCTCACTAATCTCTAAGGTGCAACATCTCCATTCTCGCAACAAATTTGCTGTTCTCCTACAATTTGACCTCTCCGCAGCCTTTGATGTCGTCCACCACGACATCCTAATCTTCCAACTCTCCGAAATAGGCATAAGCTCCACAGTCCTAGATTGGTTCTCGAAATTCTTACGCTTCCGCTCCTACACCGTTAACACAAACGGTACCTCTTCCCCCACCTGGAAGCCAAAATGTGGAGTCCCGCAAGGCTCACCCCTCTCCCCTATCCTTTTCAACATCTACATGTCCTCTTTGAAACTCCTCCATCTATCCCCCCTAGAAACTCTCTACTCCTACGCTGATGACATCCTCATCCTCCTCGAGACCGACTCAAACCTCTCAAACCTTGCTGATAACATATCCACATGTATAACAAATCTCCAATCCTGGGCCCAATCTGTACAAATGAAACTGAATGAGTCCAAAACAAAACTACTTTGGCTCGGCCCAATTTTAGATCATTTACCCACCTCCATCCCACTACCATCCGGCCCCACTCTTCAGCTTGAATTTTCAAGCAAAGTCCTAGGCATCGTCATAGACTCCTCTCTCTCCTTCAATGATCACCTCAACTCCTTGGTAAAAAAATGCTTCTTTAGCCTTCATATGCTGTGGAGAGTGAGATCCTGCTTTCATCATTCTCACTTCACCGTTCTCGTTCAATCTACCATCCTCTCTAGACTGGATTACTGTAATTCCATCTACATAAGCCTAACTAAGAAAAACCTCCATAGACTTCAGCTAATTCAGAACGCCGCGGCCAAGCTTATTTTCGCAAAAGGCAAGTTCGATCACGTCTCCCCACTCCTCTCCAAGCTTCACTGGCTCCCAGTATACTCCAGAGTCCTCTATAAATGTGCCTGCTTAGTCTTCAAGATCCTACATGGCGTCCTCCCTCCCGTTATCCCACTCCTTTGGAACTCCTCAAACCCACACCCCACTAGACCCTCACAAAAACTGAAACTGTCTTTCCCCTCTATAAAAGGTATATCCCGCGCAGGAAAACTTGGAACATCCCTCCTCTTTAGAACCACAGAACTCTGGAACAACCTCACACCCCCTCTCAGAAATTCAAGCTCCTTCCAATCCTTCCGCAAACACTTGAAAACTTGGCTCTTCTCAAAAATCTAATTACTTCCCGTTCTCTAGCAACCGGTCCCTCTCTATCTTCTTAGTCCCTCTCCTTTATCCCTTCATTGTAGTTCCTTTCCTCTTAACTTCTGTAAACCGTGCCGAGCTCTGCGCTTGCGGAGATGGCGCGGTATACAAACCTAAGATTTAGTTTAGTTTAGTTTAGTGTATGCTGAGACCTGAATCTTTTACAGTGTCCTTAAGCTCATCTTACATCTTTCATATGGGCCAGGGCTTCTGATTCTTCATACCACAGACTTTGTTATCAGAACTTTTTATTGGCTTAAGTTATTTTTAACTGTATAACTGTCAAGTACATTTATTGTTTATGATGTTCTAAAATTCAAGTAGGGGAAATTGACAGAGATGTTTTTCTCTAACAGGGTTTTCCCAGCTATGCATAGAAAGCCAGGCCTGTATGTTATGTCAATTGAATGTATTTTATATCAAGCCAATTAAAGATATTTTTGATATGCTAATTAAAGTACCAGTTCAAATGTCCAGCATCATCAGGCAGCACTCCCAATAAAGACTGCTCAAACTGTGTCTATCTCTTAGTTAGAAAAAAGCCCATTCAAAAATACCCTTAAGCAGGGTACCACCATGCCGGCGATCTAAGTACATAGGGTCCTTACAATCTCTAGGGGGGTTTATGTCACCAGATATAAGCAAACACCTCCCTCTGAAGTTTAAGCAGAAAAGTCTTGGGCATTGGCAAAGGCAAACAGGTGAATAAATATAGAAATTGAGACAAATTAGTCATTTTTGGCTGCAGTGATCCTACCTACCCAAGATACCCGCAAATCTTCTAGATCATCAAACATCTTATGCAATAAAGGAGGGTAATTAAATTCATAGAGTCTTGACAGAACAGCAGATATCTGCATTCCCAAATACCTAATACTATGAGTTGCCCTTTAACTCAGCTAATTGTGCCCCAGATACTGTTGAAAGCATTGACTCAGATGTAGTAACATTTAGGGCTCCTTTTACGAAGGTGCGCTAGCGTTTTTAGTGCGCTACAATGCCGCACGCGCTAACCCCGCGCTACATGGAAAATACTAATGCCAGCTCTATGGAGGCGTTAGCTTGTAGCGTGCGCGCTAAAACCGCTAGCGTACTTTCGTAAAAGGAGCCCTTAGTTGAAAACCTGATAACCACCCATACAGGGTCATATGGTCTAAAATAGCCTATAGAGAGTGCATAGGGTCCACAAGAGTGAAGAGAATTTAATCCACATACAGTAAAATTTTGTGGTCTGTCCTGTCACCCATATACCTTGGACCTCGGGACTGACCCTTATTACTTGCATTAGAGGCTCAATAACTAATGCAAAAATTAAGGGTAACAAGGGGCATCCCTGCCGCATGCTTCCATAGAGGGGGCAAAAAATTGGTATAGGTGCCATTAATGGCATCATTAGGCATCAGTAGGCCTCAACGTAGGAATCAGTAGGCAGCGTGCTGAATTTTGCATCAGCAATAATGAATGTTTTATAAAATGTTTTTAAAATTGTTTTTTAAAGGCGTGGTAAATTACCACGTTAATTAAACAAATAAAAAAAATTAAAGTTGTGCATGGAATTCATTTACCACCACCACCACCCCCTTCCTTTTTACAAAACCATAGAGCGGTTTTTAGTGCCGGCCACCTCTGACACTCATAGAATTCCTATGAGCATCGGAGCTGTTATCACCGTGGCCGGTGCTAAAAACCATGCTATGGTTTTGTAAAAAAGGGGGGGGGGGCTTAGGCATCATTAGATGTTGCCAATAAGGTCGCCTAGCGGTCATAACCTAGGCACCATTTATGGAATTCCCCCCTAAGTGTTAAAATAGAAACCTGAAAATGATTGTGTGTGAGTACCCAGTCTTTTAATTTAACTGCACTGAACTCGTTGAGGCTAGTATGGGATATAAATGTTCAGTGTAAAATAATGCAATGTAATGTAATACCTTGTGTATAAATGTGGCAACCTCCCACCCCTATCTGGTGTTGAAGCTAGAGAATCCAGCATGCCCTACTCATTCTCTCATGTTTCCCATGCTCTACAGCATTAAGATGCATTTCCTGAAAGAACACTCTGTCGGCTTCTTTTCTCAAATAGGCCAAGATTTTTGTTCACTCAATAGGAGAGTTGACCTTGGAGATGCTGTGAGATCATATGGAATATGATATTTCATTGGCACATGGTAAGCTTGGATGACCTCTCAGCAGAGCCATCCAAGCCTTCCTAAATACCACCCTACCCACTGTATCAGTCAACAGCTTGCCCTCCCTCTTCTATGAGTCATAATGCTACTAAGATTTATCCCTGAGATAAATATAATTCCTAACACGCAAGTATACTCACACTCACTCTCATACCCCCAAGCCCCCTTCCGAATATTGAGATCTCCCTCCCCAGGCACATGGTGCTTTGCAGCTCCACAGCAAACCCTTCACCTAGCTTCCCTCCCCTAGTCCCTCAACCTACTAAATAAGCCTGTGGGTTCTATTATGACATAACCCTAAAAGATCCGGTACACATGTCTCTCAGTAATTAGAAGGAGTCCTGAAGCTGAATCTTGCTTTACTTTGTTTCCCCAGGTTAGACCACACGGTTGAGGATTGTAATGTTGCTCCTGCACCATCTTTCTACGTCTGTCGGCTCAGTACATATGCAGAGGCAATGCCATACACCACACACCTGCTTATAGATGTAATGGTCCTGTTGTCAGAGTTGTCACCACAATTGTTAAATTTTTGCAGTGTTGCAGCTTTTCCCCACTATCCTAGGGTGGCAAGGAGAAAATCAGACATGGACACCATGGAATATCGTCCAAATCAAGTTCCACATTTGTGTAAACTGTAACCTCAACAGTCAGGTAGATCGATTCAACTTCGGACCTTGCAGAATTATATACTTGAACAGGCCGGATGCCAACTGGTGAATGTTATTTGCTAGAAACAGGACTGGTATCTCTGGTTACTCAGGCCAGCATCAAGAAGAGTGTGCTGTCTTGCTGAGAGACAGTAGTGCACACCATGACCCTACAAGAGCAGACCATAAGAGAAGATTCCTACATCTGACTAGCTTTTTATATTTATTTTTTCCCCTACTTGTGAACGAAACAGGAAACCCTTCCTGGCACCTTTGATATATATTATTTTTGTTCACCTCACTTTGCCACATGGCTCTGCATTATTCTGGCTTCAAGCCCGCCGTCATTCACATTACCACAAGCACACTGATTGGTCATTGGCCCTTCCTTTGATCTCCATAATCTGATCTCAGGAAATATGGAAAATTAACTATGTCAGTGGACATGGCTGAGGAGCAAACAGAAAAAGAGAAAATGCTTGTGGCCAACAACCCTGCGTCTCATGACTAAGCCAAACTACTGATCTACAACCAATATGCTTGGAAATTCAGGGTAACAGCATGAGGCCATAGGAAAATAAGATTTGCAGTGATCCATGTTCTTCACGTCTAACCAGGGAAGCAGCATCTGGTGGGTGGGAAGGAAGGCTAGGGCAGCCTCCATGCCAGATACCGATTTAGTAACACTTCAGTGGTACTCTGAATGTGCAGCCTGCCCTCTGCCAATAGAAGAGGATTAGAGAGAAACTGTGTAAAGAGATACACACAGGTTTTGGAAAAGAAACATCCCCTGCTGATTCTTATTTCTGTGGGGTGTAGAAAGGAGAACAAAGAGTACAGTTCTTCCTTCAGGACTATTGAGCACCCACAGATTGGCATACTTGATCATTGCTAAATAGTGGGGAAGGGGAGAGGGAGGGATAATCCACTCCACCACATGCACACACACATTTCTCCTCCTGTGCTCTGCCTTCAACGAGTCCAGAGTCCCTGGGATCCACAAGGAGCTACAGCCTGTAGTTTCTTTTCCCTTTCTGTTTTTCACTACATGCTGCCTCTGGGCAGGGATGCAGGAAGGGAGAAGGTGAGGCTGGAGCTGACACAGCCTAGCAGAGCAGAAAACAATTGCTCCCTTCCTCTTCCTTGCTGCCTGAAGGAGAGGGGCTAAAGCAAGGGGCTCCAGCTTGGAAAACAGACGGCTAAGGGGAGATATGATTGAAGTCTACAAAATCCAGATGGAGTAGAATGGGTACAAGTGGATTGATTTTTCACTTCATCAAAAATTACAAAGACTAGGGGACACTCGATGAAGTTACAGGGAAATGCTTTTAAAATCAACAGGAGGAAATTTTTTTTCACTCAGAGAATAGTTATGCTCTGGAACGCATTGCCAGAAGTTGTGGTAAGAGTGGATAGCATAGCCGATTTTAAGAAAGGTTTGGACAATTTCCCGGAGGAAACGTCCATAGTCTGTTATTGAGAAAGCCTCTGCTTGCCCTGGATCGGTAGCATGGAATGTTGCTACTCCTTGGGTTTTGGCCAGGTACTAGGGACCTGGATTGGCCATGGTGAGAACAGGCTACTGGGCTTGATGGACCATTGGACTGACCCAGTAAGGCTATTCTTATGTTCTTATGGCCTGGGGGTAGCTCTACTTATGGAGAGATTGCAGGTGTTTCTCTGGAGACATGGTAATAACATGCAGATTTACAGAGTATTCATTTGAAATTCTAAACTCTCAGGTATATGCCAGACATTTCAAGTTACATGCACTAGGTGACATTATTTATATATTATTCATTAATTTTTATTTATAATTTAAAGACATCTGTCCAAAAGAGGCTTCAAGCAATGTCCAATCTAATTAAAAACAATACATAACGGAATAAAAAGAAGCTTGCAATATAAAATGAGCAAAACAATGTCAAACCAGTAAAATAAAGATTTGTTAGAAGTCACAAAGTTGCACCAGTAAAAAAGAGTCAAATCAGTAAAATGCTTCAACAAAAAGCCAAGGCCAATAGCCACTTCAGAAAGACCAACAATCAAAGCAAAAACCAGCATCTTTCAGAACTGAATTCCAGTGGGACAGGATAATGCTTGAAAACATTTTCTTCTACCTATCAACATACTTAGAAGGCCATTTACTAAAAGAGTGCGCTAATGCTATTTTATTCATCTGTATATAGAAAGAATGCTCAATATCTATATGAAGAGCAACAATATTATAACAAAAAAGTACATGTACTGTACATTTTTGTCTTATAAAATCGCTGCTTGTTTCTGCAAGCAGTAGCAAAATCATAACATATAATATCTGTGTTTCCTCTGGAATAGACTTGTAAATATACTCATATACATCTACATATATGTTTTTTCACTTTGTGAAAGTATACATGTAAAACTGAATCTCCACACATGTGCATTGCTTTCCACACCCAATTTAAATACGTATTAAAGTATATTCAGCACTGCTTCCTGCTTCTACTTTGCATATATTGCAGTGAATATTTATTTATTGACAGTATTTTAAATATTTATAACTCTCACATCCCACAGCTCAAGACAGGGAACAAAAAGAAACATACATAATAATTACAATATAAAAGACAGCACAATACAAAATATATATGATAATTAAAATAAAGATATAAAACAATAAAAAAACAATATGGGGCTCATAATCGAAATGGAAATACGTCTGAAATCCCGCATAAATTGGCACTTGGATGATCAAAAAGACATGTCATCCATGTGCTGATAATCGAAACAGATTTTAGACATATCTAAAAACAGCTTAGGCCTTTTCAGTGCCAGAGCTGAAAGGGGCATTTTAGGAGGAGTGGTGAGGGCGGGACATGGGCTGATCTAGTATAACTGAAAGTTTAACGAGACTGCCTAGACTTATACGTAGTGATTTAGGCAATCTAAAAACAGGTCTAAATGCCTAGAAGGTATTCAAAGTGACCAGATAACCACTGCAGACACAAAGTACAGGCCTCATACACTCCCCTAGTGATCATTGACCCCCCCCTCTCCGAACTGCCATAAATATCAGAATAAAAACGTACATACTTGCCTCCAGAACATCAACACCTGGCATAGGAAAGCCTAGTATACAGAGGTAGCTTAAGTAGTCGGTGGGGGGGAGGGAGGGGGAGGGGGGCTAGTGAAGTATAGAGAGAAGGACCCAGGCCCATAAGCCACTCTAACCACTGCATTCATGGTGAAACATTGCCACCCCCCAAAACCCTATTGTACTGCCATATAGGTGGCACCTGCAGTCATAAGGCAACTAACCTGCACAATTGCATTCCACAATAACCGATCCCTAAAGCTGTTAATCCCTAGCTTTTAACTTTGTTAAATCCACTCAATCTGTAACATCTTTTAATTATTGTAAACTGCATAGAACTTCACGGTCCTGCGGTATATAAACTGTTATATTATTATTATATTATTATAAGGGCTATTGGAGTAGTAGACAGGTGGGTCTAGTAGGTTTGGGAGATGTTTTGGAGGGCTCACCATGACCAGCAAGGTGTTGTGGTGAGATTTTTATGTGGCATCCTTTTTGTGAAGTTCACAGCAGTGCCCTGTAAGGTGCCCCATTTCTCTATTGCAATGTCTGGGTGGCCAGTCCATCACTTTACTGGCCTCTCCTGCATCCCAAAGGTCTTGTTCTAGATGTTTTTGACTTAGACAAATTTTTGGAAGAGAATGGGGTATAAAGATAGACAACTTAGCAGTCTGGACAATCAAACGGCTGGACGTACAAGTAGACGATTCTCGAAAAAAAAATTTTGGACATATTTTTCGAGAATGGACTTTGGACAAGTCCGACTTTGGGCGACTAGCAACTTAAGCCCAAAACTTATTTAGACGTATTTTTGGATTATGTCCCTCTATGGTTATACTATAAGATGCAAACTACAGTAAAACCTTGGTTTGCGAGCATAATTCATTCCAGAAGCATGCTTGTAATCCAAAGCACTCATATATCAAAGCAAATTTCCCCGTAGAAAATAATGGAAACTCAGACGATTCGTTCCACAACCCCAAAAATTTAATACAAAATACTATACGTACTTGTATTGCAACACTTTGCTCATTTAGAACAGTCACTACACTCTTGTAGTGTCAGAAAGAGAAGAATCATCAGCTCGGTTGTGATGTATGCTGTGTATACTGTATGTACTTGTATTCCAAGATATTGCTTGTATATCAAGTTAAAATTTAATCAAATGTTTTGCTTGGATTGCAAAACACTTGCAAACCAAGTTACTTGCAATCCAAGGTTTTACTGTGTTTATGAATTATCTAACCTGCCTACATTGCTACATAACACCAGGAAAATGGAACATAGCAGAATCAGAATTTGAAGAATTTATACTCAGAAACTCCCTCACATCAACATACAACCTAATCTTAGGCGATCTTAACCTATACCTGGAAGATGAATTTTCCAATCAAACAGAAAACTTCCTCTCATTCCTCAAAACTCTATCCTACAGAATCTTAGACCCACAAACCACACACGAGAAGCCTTCATGTCCTAACAACCCACCACACCAGAAATTCACACCACAAACAGAACATGGTCATGCACCCTCTGGTCAGACAACTACATGTACACCTTCAAAATCAACTGGACACAGGGCAAGACCAAACAAAATAACCAAAGCTTAACATACAAAGCACACAAAAAAGATCTACCCACCTAAATTCTGGAACAAAGTAGACATAAGAACATAAGAATAGCCTTACTGGGTCATTCCAATGGTTCATCAAGCCCAGTAGCCCATTCTCACGGTGGTCAATCCAAGTCACTAGTACCTGGCTAAAACCCAAGGTGTAGCAATATTCCATGCTACCGATACAGGGCAAGCAGTAACTTCCCCCCGTGTCTTTCTCAATAACAGACTATGGACTTTTCCTCCAGGAACTTGTCCAAACCTTTCTTAAAACCAGCTACACTATCTGCTCTTACCACATCCTCTGGTAACGTGTTCCAGAGCTTAACTATTTTCTGAGTGAAAAAAAATTTCCTCCAATTGGTTTTAAAAGTATTTCCCTGTAATTTCATCGAGTATCCCCCTTTTTTGTAATTTTTGACAGAGTGAAAAATTGATCCACTTGTATCCATTCTATTCCACTCAGGATTTTGTAGAGTTCAATCATATCTCCCCTCAGCCTTCTCTTTTGCAAGCTGAAGAGCCCTAATCGTTTTAGGGCTCCTTTTACGAAGGTGCGCTAGGGTTTTTAGCGCACGCACAAAATTACTGTGCGCTACAGTACACGGTAGCTGAAAATCTACCGCCTGCTGAAAAGGAGGCGGTAGCATCTAGCACGCTTGGGAATTTAACGCACCCTATTGTGCGCGTTAAGGCCCTAGCGCACCTTCATAAAAGGAGCCCTTAGTCTTTCCTCATATGAGAGGAGTTCCATCCCCTTTACCATCTTGGTCGCTTTTCTTTGAACCTTTTCTAGCACCACTATATCTTTCTTGAGATAAGGAGACCAGAATTAAACACAGTACTACAGATGAGGTCACACCATGGAACGATACAGGGGCATTATAACATTCTTTGTCTTGTTAACCATCCCTTTTTTAATAATTCCTAGAATCCTATTTGCTTTTTTGGCTGCTGCCGCACCTTGGGCGAAAGATTTCACCGTATTGTCTACGATGACACCCAGATCCTTTTCTTGGGTGCTAATCCCCAAGGCAGACCCTAGCATCCAGTAACTGTGATTCAGGTTATTCTTCCCAATGTGCATCACTTTGCATTTGCCATTTGGACATTTGCCATTTGGACACCCAGTCTTCCAATTCCTAAGGGCCGCCTGCAATTTTTCACAATCCGCATGCATTTTAACAACTTTGAACAGTTTAGTGTCATCTGCAACTTTAATCACCTCACTCATCGTTCCAATTTCCAGATCATTTGAAAATAAGTTAAATAGCACCAGTCCCAGTACAAACCTCTGCGGCACTCCACTGTTTACTCTCTTCCATTGAGTAAAATGACCATTTAACCATACCCTCTGTTTTCTAGACACCATGATACAAGATGGAAACCCCAAGGACTTCATTAACCACTGGTGTACCCTAAGCACATCCATCCTGAAAGACATGACACAACCACAGAAAAAGACCAGAATCTGCAGATGCTCAGATAAATGGTTTGACAACGAACTACTACAACTCAAACAACAATGCAGACGTCTTGAAAGAGAATGGAGAAAAAACAAACGAGAATGCACAAAAACAAACTGGAGAACACTAAATAAACAATATAAACAAAAGCTAAAAGAAAAAAGAAAGTCATACTACACCAATCAGATAGGTAAGGGAAGAGTGCGCGCTTGGCAGGAGGGGGGCCTGGGAATGAGTGGGGTATAAGGAATAGGGCGTGGTAGGTGCTACCTCCTCAATCACCTCATACCCTCTCTATGCCAGTGTAAAGAATCATGACTGCAGAGGCACCTAAAAATGCCTAAGGGTACTTCCGGCATTAACCAGTAGGCGCCTCCATAGTCGCAGTTCCGGTGTCATTTGTGGAGGGTGCCATCTGTTATTTTTAATGATGTTTTATTTGCTTTTAAATGATACAATCAATTGTCACGTTGATTAAAGGGCAATTAAGAATCGGGCTACCACTGGTCTTGGGCAGGATGCTGTTCATATGTTTGTATTGGAGGAGTGTGTGGCGCAGTGGTTGGATCTACAGCCTCAGCACCCTGGGGTTATGGGTTCAAACCCCGCACTGCTCCTTGTGACCTTGAGCAAGTCACTTAATCCTCCATAGCCCCAGGTACGTTAGATAGATTGTGAGCCCACCGGGACAGATAGGGAAAAATGCTTGAGTACCTGATTGTAAAACCGCTTAGAAAACTTTGATAGGCGGAATATAAAATCCTAATAAACTTAATAACTTAACTTAACCTTATTGCTGCGTTACCTGTTTCCCTTTGTTTCCTTAATAAAAATGATGACGGAAAAAAAAGGCAATTAAACCAATTAAGTTATGTGGCAGTAGGGTGGCTACTGCCACCTATCTTTTGGCAGCTGTTGTAGAATCCGGCCCCAGAGAAGGTATTCTTACAGTAGGGATCAGAAAAAATGGAGGGTTGGGTGGTGCACTAGACACAATGAAAGGTTTTTGGTTTTTTTTTTATATTGGGAAGAGGAAGGGTATTCAGATCAGGCTGGATGCAGAAAACTATCAGGATGGGGGGGAGAAGTCAGGTAAGGGTATGCTATGGTGAGATTGGCAAAAATATTCTTGTGTTGTGCAGGCGTTAGAAGCTCCTGTTTTTTTCTGTGAATTGCAATAGAGTGCTTAATAGCCTCATTAGCATCCATTTCAATGCACTGTATGGTCACATCTTCCCATCAAGGTAATATCCACACTCAGCCCTTCTCTACTTTGGTTAGGCATGCAGGAGCTTTCTGCATCGGCTCTGTGAGCAGAATGAAAAATTCATTTTTCAATGCAGCTGTTATTTTGCACATTGTTTAATAATGGGATAGTTTTATAACTGCAGATTTGCCTAAAAGCTATCTCCTTCATTCTATAACTTGGCTCCAAGTGCGCATATATGACAATTATTAATCCCCTGCATAAGAGCTATGCACTATTATATAAAATACACATCAGAGTCACTTAGGCACAGATTTTCTAACCAACACCAGTTTTTAGGCACCGATAGGCGCCAAGTTCAATAAAAAATGCCATTTAAATGATGTTTTAACTGAGTTTCAAGATGCCTACCAGCGTCTAAAAGATTGGTGTCGGAATTGCGCTTCTGTAGGCACTTTAGGCCACCTAATGCCACTGTATGCTTGGCTAATGCTGGAAGAACAGGCCAAATAACTCCAAATAGTATGTCAAGAGACCCAGTGTTTCAATAAATATTATTAGTATATATGGTCTCTAAAGGTATATCTTCATGGATACTTTCTAAAGTTTATAAACCTCATTAGTGTCGGCTGCATGAAAACAAACTTTCTTCCATACAGACGAGTGACACGCTGAGATTGCTAGTGCAATTTTCTTTATTAACTCATGTAGTATAAATAGTCATACTCATCTCAGTCTACGCGGGTGGGGACAGCACTCCGACATAGAAACTATGTTTCACCCTAATCGGGCTTTCTCAAGGAAAGTCCTCCTTATGCCATACAGCTCATGCTCCCCGCGCTAAATTGTTCAGTCAGCTGACTATTTATACTACATGAGTTAATAAAGAAAATTGCACTATCAATCTCAGCGTGTCACTCGTCTGTATGGAAGAAAGTTTGTTTTCATGCAGCCGACACTAATGAGGTTTATAAACTTTAGAAAGTATCCATGAAGATATACCTTTAGAGACCATATATACTAATAATATTTAATGCTGGAAGAGGCATTAGGCAACCTAAAGCACCTATGTAGGCGCTATTCATGACAAAAATAGGCATCAGAAATGTAGGCATGGAAAACCCTAGCCTACATATATGGCACCTATCTTTCCCGGAGGCACAATTCTCTATATGGTGGCATCACATGATTGTCATGTGATCACGCCATACAGAGAATCCGGGCATTAGGGCATGATTCTATATATGCAGTAAGGAACCAAAAAAATTAGCGACAACTAAAACAGAGGCCAATACAGAAAGCTGCTGCATGCCTAACCATGTAATTCTTGTCAAAGATTTAGTAAAGGTTTTTGGGGTTCTATTTAGACAGTTCTCTCTTTTCAGAAACAAATTTCAACCATTAGTTGACATATTTCTTTACTTTAAGACAGATTTGTTCTATTCATTCCATGATAAAGACTTCCTCTCATAGAATCCTGTTTTTACAAAATTGAGCTACTGTAATTCTTTATATCACAGTTTACCACTTACTCAAATGCAGAGATTCCATCTTGTTCAGAATACTGCCATCAAATTACTTTTAGATAAAAAGAGATACTGTATGATCTAGTAACAGCTTTGCTTATTTCAGAACACTAGCTTCTGGTTTCCTATAGGATCCCCTTTAAATATCAGTGAGATATTTAATCTGATCTTCCATTATTCTTATCAAATCTTCTCATACCTTATGACCCACAATGTACATTATGTTCTTCTCATAGACAATTACCAACAGTTCCTTCTTTTCATCATATTTGACTTGAATCTCTTTGTAATAATACCTCCTTTAGTGTCATTGGGGCCTTCTTTGGAATGTTCTTCCCCTTTCTATTAAGACAGAGCCACCTATAAAAAAAAATAACCTCAAGGCTCAAATGTTCATGCCTTTCAACAAAAATTATTCTTGGGGGGGGTCTTATATTTACTAATTCAGTACATTCCCTCACTTTTTGTTCCTAATATCTTAAGACATTGAATATATTTACCTTTTGGCTTTTCCTTGTGTCTTCTCTCTACCTTTCTTTAACTTTATTTTTATCTTATCTTGTTGTTTTTATACGTATTACACATTTTAAATGATAGAACATAGAACATAGAACATAGAAGATGACGGCAGAAAAGGGCTACAGCCCATCAAGTCTGCCCATTCTGCTTACCCACCCCCTGTCTATGCCCTAATGACCCAATTTCCTTATCTTGACCCTCGTAGGGATCCCACATGGGTATCCCATTTATTCTTAAAGTCTGGCACACTGTCTGCCTCGATCACCTGCACTGGAAGCTTGTTCCAATGATCAACCACTCTCTCTGTGAAGAAATACTATCTGGTGTCGCCATGAAATTTTCCGCCCCTGAGTTTGAGCGGGTGCCCTCTTGTGGCCGAGGGTCCCTTGAGAAAGAAAATATCATCTTCCACTTCGACACGTCCCGTGAGGTACTTAAATGTTTCGATCATGTCTCCCCTCTTCCTACGTTCCTCAAGAGTGTAGAGCTGCAATTTGTTCAGTCTCTCTTCGTACGAGAGACCCTTGAGCCCCGAGATCATCCTGGTGGCCTTCCGTTGAACCGATTCAATTCTGCGCACATCTTTACTGTAATGTGGCCTCCAGAATTGCACACAGTACTCCAGATGAGGTCTCACCATGGCCCTGTACAACGGCATTATGACTTCAGGCTTTCGGCTGACGAAACTTCTATTGATACAACCCAATATCTGCCTTGCCTTAGATGAAGCCTTCTCCACTTGATTGTGAAGCCTTCTCCACTTGATTGTGAACCCTTAGAGAATTTATAAATGACTGTAGTATAGCAAATAAAATTGAACTTGAATACTATCAGTTGCAAATATTGCATAGTACGCTTAGTAACATAATCTAGTAACATAATTGATGACGGCAGATAAAGATCCGAATGGTCCATCCAGTCTGCCCAACCTGATTCAATTTTTAAAAAAAATTTATTCTTAGCTATTTCTGGGTAAGAATCCAAATCTCTGCCCAGTGCTGTACTTAGGTTCCGACTACTGAAGTGGCTTGATGTTAACAGATTAGCTCTTAATGTTAATAAATCAAATGTCATGTTCTTTCCCTGGAAAGATAGTTTTAAACTTATTTTTCCAATTTCTATTAAGGGTACCACTTTACAGTTGATAAGTAGCATTAAGATCTTAAGGGTTATCTGCGATGATAAACTAACCTATCATGATCACTTTAGTAGCATTGTTAAATCAACTTTCTACAGACTTCGTCAAATCCGTTCAGTTTCAAAATTTCTATGTCCAAAGTCTCTTAACATATTAATTCACTCCTTTATTATCTCAAAAATCGATTATTGCAATGCCCTATTCAAGGGAAAAGCCCAAAATGAAATCAGACGTTTACAGATCATCCAAAATGCATCAACCAAACTTATAATGAAAGCTAAGAAATTTGATCACTTGACTCCCCTTCTTAAGAAAGCACAATGGCTCCCAGTCACGCACCGTATAATGTGTAAATTAAGTCTGCTTACCTTCAAATCTTTGCTATACAAAACTCCGGCTTTTATTTACAAATCATTGATTCCCTATACTTCAACCAGACTACTGAGGTCCAATGATCAACATTTACTAGTTATTCCCTCACTTAAAATTATTAACACACGGCGGCATCTCATCTTTTATGTTACAGCTCCTCAAACATGGAATTCCCTCCCTATTTACTTAAGGGAAGAAAACAATTTGGATAAATTTAAGAGCAAACTAAAAAGCTTTCTTTTTAAAGATGCATTTAATAATTAGAAAGCCTGACTAGGAGTTTCATTCCAATCCCATAACTTCTCTGAGGTTCATTGTTCTTTCCCTTCCTATTGTTTTTTTTTACCATAATTGTCTTCTCTTCTATCAATCAATTTGTATTTCTTTTCCTATCCTTTCCTCGTGTTTTATTATGTTTGTAAAGTTAGTCTTCAATATGTTTTGTAAGGTTTAGTTCTCTGTTTGTTTTGTTGCCCCCTTAATTTTATAATTTTACTGTTATGTTCATCGCTTAGAATTTTGAATAAGCGATCAATCAAATTTATAATAAACTTGAAACTTGAAGTCTCCATCAAAGCTCACTCCAGTCCATCTACACCATCCCAGCCATTGAAGCCCTCCCCAGCCCATCCTCAACCAAGTGGCCATATACAGACACAGACCGTGCAATTCTGCCCAGTACTGGCCTTAGTTCTTCAATATTTACTATTATTTTCTGATTCTAGATCCTCTGTGTTCATCCCATGCTTTTTTGAACTCCGTCACCATTTTCCTCTTCATCACCTCTCTCAGGAGCACATTCCAGGTAACCACCAACCTCTGCATAAAGAAGAATTTCCTTACATTGCTCTTGAGTCTACCACCCTCAGCCTCAAATTATGCCCTCTGGTTTTACCATTTTCCTTTTTCTGGTAAAAATTTTGTTCTACATTAATACTTTTTAAGTACTTGAACACCTGAATCATATCTCCCCTGTCCCTCCTTTCCTCTAGGGTATACATATTCAGGGTTTCCAGTCTCTCCTCATACAACTTTTGGTGCAAATCTCCTATCATTTTCGTTGCCCTCCTCTGGACTGCTTCAAGTCTTCATATGTCCTTCACCAGATATTTTCTCCAAAATTGAACATAATACTCCAAGTAGGGCCTCACCAATGACCTGTACAGGGGCATCAACACCTTCTTTCTTCCACTGGTTATGCCTCTCTTTATACAGCCCAGCATCCTTCTGGCAACAGTCACTGCTTTGCCACACTGGTTTTTTTGCCTTTAGATCTTCAGACTAGAGAGTTGCGCGGGGACAGAAATCCCACCCATCCCCACCCGACCCCGCCAAAGTCCCACCCGTCCCCACCCGTCCCCGTGAGGACTCCCACCCGTCCCCACCCATCCCCGCAAGGAATCCCTCCGTCCCCACCCGTCCCCGCGAGGAATCCCTACATCCCCGCCCGTCCCTATAAACTTCAGAAATAGTTATTTCAGTTAATTATGCTACTGAATTAAAGGCTCTGGTAGAAACCCATTTAAAAATAAGCAAAAAGATTTTATTAATTTGGAAATATTAATTGGGAAGAATACATACTTTGTAAACGGGTTTCTACCAGAGCCTCTAATGTTTATAAATTTTTATCAACACAACTAATATACTACTTTATCCTGAAGCAAAAAAAAAAAGAAATAATTTTTTTCCTACCTTTGTTGCCTGGCTTCTGCTTTCCTCATGTTCTCGTTCAATTCCTTCCATCCACAGTCTCTCTTCTCTCTGCGTCTTCCATTTGCTCTGTTACTGTGCCTCTCCCTTTCTCCCCCCTTCCAAATTGGTCTGGCACCCATCTTCTTCCCTCCACTCCCCCCATAGTCTGGCATCTCTGTCTTCTTCCCTGCCAGTGTCTTATCCTTACTCTCTCTTCCCCATTTCCTTTCAGCGTCCTTCTCCCCCCATCTTTCCCATGTCCTGTCAGCATCCTTCTCCCCCCTCTGTCTTCCACATGTGCTTTCAGCGTCCTTCTCCCCCCTCTGTCTTCCCCATGTCCTTTCAGCGTCCTTCTCCCCCTCTGTCTTCCCCATGTGCTTTCAGCGTCCTTCTCCCCCCTCCCATCTTCCCCATGTCTTTTCAGTATCCTTCTCCACCCCTTTGTCTTCCCCATGTGCTTTCAGCGTCCTTCTCCCCCTTTGTCTTCCCCATGTCCTTTCAGCGTCCTTCTCCCCCCTCTGTCTTCACCATGTCCTTTCAGCGTCCTTCTCCCCCCTCTGTCTTCACCATGTCCTTTCAGCGTCCTTCTCCCCCCCTGTCTTCCCCATATCCTTTCAGTGTCCTTCTCCCCCCTCTGTCTTCCCCATGTCCTTTCAGCATCCTTCTCCCCCCTCTGTCTTCCCCATGTCCTTTCAGCGTCCTTCTCCCCCATCTTCCCATGTCCTTTCAGCGTCCTTATCCACCCCTTTGTCTTCCCCATGTGCTTTCAGCGTCCTTCTCCACCCCTTTGTCTTCCCCAGTGCTTTCAGCGTTCTTTTCCCCCCTCAGTTTTACCCATTTCCCTTAAGCGTCTTTTCTTCTCCACTCCACTTTTCCTCCCTTTCTCCCTCCCTGCCCCTTACCTTTGTGGCGCTTCCCCACCCGACCGACAACAGAACAGGCCCGGTCAGACAAACCTCCCTGCCCTGTAGCCGCGGATCAAAATTACCTTCTTACAGAAGCTGGAGTATTGAAGCTGCTGTAAGAAGGTAATTTAGATTCGTGGCTACAGGGCAGGGAGGTTTGTCGGCCGGGCCTGTTGTCGGTCGATCGGGGGAAGCGCCACAAAGGTAAGGGGACCTGACCGGCTGTGTACACTCCCCCCCCCCATGGCTGCACCTGGGGCGGACCTCCCCCCCGCTTTGGTACGCCACCGCCTTCTCCCTACCTGCCCTGCCGCACACAGCCGACTGGAAGTCTTCCCGATGTCAGCGCTGACGTCGGAGGAAGGGAGGGTTTTGCTTAGGCCCTCAGGTAGGAAAGGCATTGAACCCCGCGGGATCCCCGAGAGCACGAGGGGTGTCCCCATGGGATCCCAGCGACCCGAGGGGCGTCCCCACGGATCCCCGTGACCCGAAGGAGGAACCTGCGGGATCCCCGTGGGATTCCTGTCGTCCACGTTCCCGTGCAGCTCTCTACTTCAGACACTATCACCCCAAGGTCCCTCTCCCCATTCATGCACATCAGCCTCTCACCTCCCAGCACAAACAGTTCCTTCCGATTATTAATCCGCAAATGCATTACTCTGCGTTTCTTCATTTCTTTGCATTAAATTTTAATTACCAGATATTAATTAGACCGTTCCTCTAACTTTTGTAAATCCTTTTTCATGTTTTCCACTCTCTCCTCAGTGTCTACTCTGTTTCAAATCTTGGTATCATCCGCAAAAAGGCAAACCTTTCCTTCTAATCCTTCAGCAATGTCACTCACAAACATATTGAACAGGATCAGCCCCAGCACCGAACCCTGAGGCACTCTACTACTCATCTTTCCTTCATCTGAGTGACTTCCATTAACCACCACCCTCTGTCCGACAACCACCCATCTGTCCACCACCCATCTGTCCGACAACCAGTTTTTAATCCAGTTCACCATTTTGGGTCCTAACTTCAGCCCTTTAAGTTTGTTCAATAGCATCCTATGAGGAACCGTATCAAAGGCTTTGCTGAAATCTAAGTAAATGACATCTAGCATATGTCTTCGATCCAGTTCTCTGGTCACCCAATCAAAAAATTCAATCAGGTTCGTTTGGTACGATTTACCTTTAGTAAAGTCATGTTGCCTCAGATCCTATAACCCATTAGATTCTAGGAAGTTCACTATTCTTTCTTTCAGCAACATTTCTATTATTTTTCCAACATCTGAAGTGAGGCTTACCAGTCATTAGTTTCCCGCTTCATTTCTGTGACCACTTTTGTGAATAGGGACCACATCCGCTCTTTCCAATCTCCAGGAACCTCTCCTGTCTCCAGAGATTTGATGAACAAGTATGTAATAGGACCCGTCAGAACCTTTCTGAGCTCCTTCAGTATCCTGGGATGGATCTGGTCCAGTCCCATCGCTTTATCCACCTTCAGTTTTTCAAGTTGTTCATAAATACTTTCCTCCGTGAACGGCGCAGAATCTACTCCATTTTCTTGTGTAACTTTGCAAGACAACTTCAGTCCTTCTCCAGGATTTTCTTCCGTGAACACAGAGCAGAAGTATTTGTTTAGCACATTTGCTTTTTCCTCATCACTCTCCACATATCGGTTCCTAGCATCTTTTAGTTTAGCAATTCCATTTTTCATCTCCCTCCTTTCACTAATATATCTGAAAAAAAATTTGTCTCCCTTTTTTACATTTTTAGCCATTTGCTCTTCCACCTGCACTTTTGTCAGACATATCGCTCTCTTAGATTCTTTCCGTTTCACTTGGTAATCCTTTCTGTACTCCTCTTCTTGGGTTTTTTTATATTTCAGGAATGCCAACTCTTTTGCCTTTATTTTCTCCACCACTAGTTTGGAGAACCATAACGGTTTCCTTTTTCTCTTGTTTTTATTTAATTTCTTCACATAAAGGTCCAAAGCCATTTTTATTGCTCCTTTCAGCTTAGACCACTATTTTTCCACTTCTCTTATGTCCTCCCAACCTAACAGTTCTTTCTTCAGGTACTCTCCCATTTTATTAAAGTCCATACGTTTGAAATCTGGGCCTTTAAGTATTGTGCGGCTGCTTTCCACTTTAGCTGTTATTACATTACATTACATTAGTGACTTCTATTCCGCCTATATCTTGCAGTTCAAGGCAGATTACAAAAGATCTGACTGGACATTTCCAATGAAGTTAAAATAGGTGAGGTTTTTTTGGATAGTAAGATGATTGTGCATTTCTAGGTAATATAACAAATAGGTTGCAGTTAGATTACAAATAAGATTTTGATGATTGCTACTTCCCAGGTGCGCACCCACTCAAACATTAGAGATACTCTCCCCATTTGTGAGGACCAGATCCAATATTGCTTTTTCCCTCATGGGTTTCATTACCATTTGACTGAGGAGAGCCTCTTGAAAGGCATCCACAATCTCCGTACTTCTTTCCATTTCCGCAGATGAAATTTTCCAGTCCACATCCGGCAGGTTGAAATCTCCCAACAGCAGCACCTCCTCTTTCTTTCCAAACTTTTGGATATCCACAATCAGATCTTTATCAATTTGCTGCACCAACATTTTTGCCTGTCATTATAGAATTGGAACTAAGTATGCTCCTTACTGTGACATGTACATTTTAGTGCCAAGTTTATTTATTTATTTGGGTTTATTAAACATGATGGTAGATAAAGGCTAAATGGCCCATCCAGTCTGCCTATAGAGAGCCTCCACTTTATCCTCCTCTCCCTAAGAGATCCCAAATGATTGTCCCATGCTTTCTTGAATTCAGATACAGTCTTTGTCTCTACCACGTCTACTGGGAAACTATTCTACACATCTACCACCCTTTCTGTAAAAAAGTATTTCCTTAGATTACTCCTGAGCCTATTACATCTTAACTTCATCCTATGTATTCTCATTCTGAAGCTTCCTTTCAAATGAAAGAGATTTTCTACATTTATGCCATGTAGGTATTTAAATGTCTCTATCATATCTTCTCTCTGCTGTCTTTCCTCCAAAGTATGCATATTGAGATCTTTAAGTCTGTTCATATATGCCTTATGCCCTATTGTAGTAGCCTTCTTCGGGACCAACTCCATCCTGTTTATATCTTATTGAAGGTGCAATCTCCAGAATTGTACACAATATTCTAAATGAGGTCTCACCAGAGTACAGTATTATACAGGAGAATCAATGCCTCCTTTTTCCTACTGGACATATCTCTCCCTGTGCACCCTAGCATCCTTCTTTTCCGTCACCTTGTCAACCTGTTTGGTCATCCTTAGATCATCACATACTATCACCCCCAAGTACTGATCCTCGTTCTTTCACAAAAGTTCTTCACCTCCTACAGTGGCATAGTAGGGTGAGGGATGCCCAGGGCATTGGAGCCCCTCCCACACCAAGTGCACACCTCCTTCCCTTCCCCTGTACCTTTTTGGTGCATTTTCTGACATCACTTCCTAGGTGCAAGTCCCGGAAGTGAGGTCAGAAAGAGCACCAAAAAGGTACAGAAGGTAAGGAATGTGAGCGGGGAACAGGTGGACAAGCAATTGGGTTGGCGTGTGGGGGGTGGGGTGGAGAGGAGGGGGTGCCACTGTGTCCTTAGGAAGACCGTACCCCCTTACCACGCCACTAACCCCCTAAACTATACCATTCCCTCAGATTTTGCAGCCCAAATGCACGACTTTGCATTTTTTAGCAATAAATCTTAGCTGCCAAATTTCAGACCATTCTTCAAGGTTCGCTAGGTCCTTCCTTATGTCATTCACACCATCAGAGATGTCTATTCTATTGCAGATTTTGGTATCATCCACAAAGAGGCAAATCTTACCTGACAGCACTTAAGCAATATCACTTTAAAAATGTTAAAAAGAACTGGCCCAAGAACTGAACCTTGAAGCACACTACTGGTAACATCCCTTTCTTCAGAGTGATCTCCATTGACCACTACCTTCTGTCACCTTCCATTCAACTAGTTCCTTACCCAGTCCATCACTTTGGGGCATATCCCGAGGGCACCCAGTTTATTTATTAGACACCTGTGTGAAACAATGTCAAAGGCTTTGTTAAATTCTTAATACACCACATCTAGCATAGTCCCTCTATCCAAATCTCTGGTCACCTAGTCAAAGAAATTGATCAGATTTGTCTGACAAGACCTGCCTCTAGTGAATTTGTGTTGCCTCTGGTCCTATAATCTACTGGATTCCAGAAATGTCACTATTCTCTGCTTTAAATGCATTTCCATTAATTTACTAAACCTCAGAAATTAGACTTACTGGTCTATAGTTCCCTACTTCTTCATTACTTCCACTTTTGTGGCGAGGGGCTACATCCGCCCTTCTCCAGTCCTCAGGTACCACTCCCGATTCTAGAGAAGCATTGAAAAGGTCAGCCAGTGGTGCCGCATTTACAGAACTTCTCCCATGTGCATGGTTAGATGTGATTCTGTAATAGGTACCTAAATGTGATTGACAAGAGATAGACACCTATCTTTTTATACTCCATTTAAAGAATTTCCCCCTTAGAGCATAAATATATTACTCGAGATAAGATCAGAGTTTGCATGCATTAAAACAAGTGAAAGAGAGAGAATGAGAAGAATTAGATAATTCAGAGAGAAAAATAGCGACAGAAAAAGCTTGTTAAAGACAAACCCTGGACTGTTGTCATACATCAAAGAGGAAAGGGAAAGAGCAAGAGCAAAAATTAGGTACAGCAAAAGGAAAGTACTTTAAGAGATAACTAGAAAAATAGTAAGACCAGTGCAGTGAATGATCCAGAGAGAGCAATAGATAACATGAATGAGACATTCAATAACCATAAAAGAGCAGGGCACAATGAGAAGACAAAACTTGAAGATTGAATTAAATAGGTAGCATGAGAGGTGAGCTCACAGACCCAGGAAGAAAAAGTGGATTAAAAATGTATTAGTGAGAA
Source organism: Geotrypetes seraphini (assembly GCF_902459505.1). NCBI lineage: Eukaryota > Metazoa > Chordata > Amphibia > Gymnophiona > Dermophiidae > Geotrypetes > Geotrypetes seraphini. The sequence continues at coordinate 77,940,005 of NC_047094.1, forward strand.
AAAAAATAAAGATGGACAAATAAAATAATCTAATTAGAAATTATTATAACAAAACTTATCTGTAGCAGAACTAGATAAAGAAGAAACTACGAGGGTAAATCAAAAACTAAAGCATAATCATTTAACAGCTTTAACAGAAGTAACTGTGAGCAACTGAACATATCACTTTTCCACACAATTCCCATAAAAGACGACACATGTGTTGTATCGTTCAACCAGCTTCTGCATTCCTGCAGAGAAGAAGTTTTTTGGCTGCTCCTGAAGCTAGGTGAACACCGTTTCCTTTACTTCATCATGATTTGGCTTTTGCTCTCTGGGTCATAATAATGCACCCATGTCTTGTCACCGGTGACAATTCTCTCTTGAATACTTGGATCTTTTCATACCGTCTCAGGAACAGGGTCGCAACCACCATATGCTGTTACTTGTGCATATCAGTAAGCTGTTTGGAAACCCATCATTCGTAGACTTTCCTGTATCCCAAGTCATCATGTATTATGGCAAATGCAAATTCATAGCTGATATCCAAATTTGAAGCCAATTGAGACACCGTTATCCATCTTCTTTTATCAAGGCATTTACCCTGTCAATGTGCTCTTGTGTGCATGATGTTGATGGGTGGCCAGAATGACATTCATCGGTTACACCTGTTCTTCCCGCTTTAAACCTTTCTACCCACACATAAACCTTTCGTTGATTCATGGTGTTATGTCCATACTGAATCAATATCCAACGATGAATTTCCACAGGTTTCACTCCCTCTGCACGTTGTTCTATGATGGTGCAATCTTGCAATGGAGCATCCATGTTTCTGACCTTGCGGCTGCCACATGACTACAGGCCAAGTGCTGCACTGTGCATGGATGAATTATTTAGCAGGCAATGGACGAGTATATATGTTACATTTTGATAGCTCTGTTCTAGTTATCGTGTAATTTAGCAATAGCCTTTAATTTTTTGATTCACCCTCATATACTCATATTTATAAAGCTAAAACTAGAGAGCATCAAGAGGAAATTGTTATATGCCTTTGTTCTATCCCACATGAACTATTGCAATGGTCTTTACACCGGTCTACCAGCCAAACACTCCAAAATACTGCAGTGTGACTCCTAAACAAACCTTGGCCCTTTCGACCATATCTCCCCAGCACTGATCCATGTCTACTGGCTCCAAATACAACAGCGCAATATCTTCAAACAACTAGTATTAACATTTAAATGCTTCCACGACATGACACCTGACTATGTAGCAAAGAAACTCCCAATATACCACTCTCAGCGGTCCCTCCATTCGCAACAGAAACTCAGACTTTCCAACCCTCCAGCAAACAGCCTCCACCGGGAGACAGCCCAAAAGTGACCCTATTCCTATACTATACCTAAATTATGGAATCAACTCCCTCCTTGCATTAGCACAATTGATAACCTACTGACTTTCCGGAAAGCAGTAAAGATGCTTCTTTTCATGGTCCGGATCAATTCTGGTCTCAAACTTTGACAGACCTTGCTTCAACGTACCTTATCTCAGAACACCTGTGCCTGCTAACCAGTTCTTCTACCGTTCACTACAGATATGTTAATACCCATTCGTGACTCTATTATTTATTTTCATAGATTCTGCAAAGCATGTGTTCTTGGTCACATTCTCTATAAGTTGTAAGTTATTGATTCTTTTGTTTGTGTTTTGATTCTGTAACATGGTATTGACTCTGTAATGTATGTATCTCTGTTCCTGAAAACTTTGTGTATGTATTCTTGTAACCCATTCTGGGCTTCTGGGGAGGACGGGCTATAAAAATGAATAAATAAATAATATCACTATGGCTTACCTCAGCCAGGCAGGAATGAGTTATTCCTCTCCCTTCGGCTTTCCCTTAAGCTTCAAGAGGCAGCTTTCTTCAGTTTCCCCAGGCCTCTGCCCTAGCCCATGTCTAGGAAAACTGGAAGTCCTTTTTCAGGGAGCTCTTCCCTTGGGACCTCTCCTTCTAGGTTCTCTCTGAATCATTTAACTCTGGGCAGAAGCCTGCCTGAGTGAAGAAGCCCCCTGTTTTGGGGGTCTTCAATAAGTGACCTCACAACGCTCGATACGCTGGTATAAGTAATATATATTTCATGACACTTCAGCAGATGTGGTACTAGTTGCTATGTGAGAGGATAAGTTTCACTTGGCTTGCTTATCTTAGCATAAGTTTTGCTTGACTTGCTGATTTTAGCAAGCATAGATTGTGTAAAAGCTGACAGTTTTCATTCAGGTTTGCTTTTTAGGCCTATTTTCAGGCTTATAAAATATATTGTCATGCTTCTATTATTCTGGGGATTTCAAGGGGTGTCTTTACCTCCAATATCATAGAGGGCTTCAAATCTTCACCTGTACAGGACTCTCTTTCCTCCCCCTCCTTCCTCACTGAGTCTCGACCTTCTAACTCAGCAGTGAGTTCTAAAGTGGAAGGCACTCTGGGACCTGTAGTCTTTTCCCAGTTGTCCAACTTCCTCTGCTGCCCAGTAGTATAACTGCACTCTTAAAGAGGTAAAATTCCTGAAACTATTACATACCCTCCCCCTCAGCTCAACCCTATTAGAGTGAGCATCTGCTTGTACCAGGGGCTTCCCTTCAGAGGGCTCAGGGTTACTTTCTCTATGGGTATCCCAACACCCTAAAGACTTCCCCAGGGTAGCTACCAAATCACTACCCTGTATACAACCTCTCAAACAACTGAAAGTAAACAGGACAAGGAAAGCACATCAGCCCTTGGGCCCAGTCCCACCAATGGCCTTGCCATTTTTAGACTGGACTATCCATACTCCACTCAGGACCTGCCTCCTCTGACACTTGGCATTCATAACATAACATAACATAACATAACATTGTGCTTATTGACCACGTAACCAGAAGTTCAACGTGGTTTACAAAAAGTTATAAAAGTAAACATGTTACATGAAATAAGATGATTCATTAAACAGTCAAATATTTAGAAAAAAGATAGGTCTTCAATTGTTTTCTAAAATGGCCATAGGAATGGGTAGTAAGCAACAAAATTTGGAATTTGTTGTCATGAAGAGCTGCCTGAGATGCCAAAGTATGATTCAGAAATTTCTTATTCCTGAAACCCTGGACAGATGGAAAATTAAACAAAGGATGAGTTCTTCTACTATATCTGTATGATGCTAAAGAAAATCTATTGACTAAGTAAGAAGGAGCTGTACCATAAACAGCCTTGTAACAGAAACAGCCTAGTTTAAACAATACCCGGGCCTCCATTGGCAGCCAATGCAATTCGCGATAAAAGGGTGTAACATGATCAAATTTCTTCAGGCCATAAATCATTCTGACCGCTCTGGCCTACGACACTGCTACTTCTTTAGGGTCCACTTCTCTCTCTTCAGGTGACCCTTGGCAATCTTTGTTCCTTTCATACTTGATAGATCCAGCTCACTGCTGGTCTTACCCTCACTGCAATTTATAGTGTCAGTAAAGGGGCACTCCCTCTGACTTGAGGCTTCCAGTCCCAGTCTCATCTGTTCTTGCATTTCCCTCTCAAAAGGCTCTTTAAATACTTCTGGGGGAACCCCAATCTAAGACTCATAGGTTTTCCACTTTCCGACTATTTTACTGTGATGTCCATTATCTGTCTTGTGGTGGTGCCCTCACATGCTTGCATTTGCTCCCTCAGAGTATCAGTCTTCTCAGTGGCAGTTCTCCAGAACATTGGGACTCAAAATCAGTCATCCCCCCCCCCCCCCAATGATCAAGTCACCCTTTACCGGCTGTGGCCCTTTGGATTCTGGTTGTTCTTTTGATGCATACATGGTTTGTCCCTCAGCTACCTTGATAATGGCTCTCACAAACACTCCTTGGCAGTTATTCCTGGCCCATAGCTCTGACTGAACTCTGTCCAGTTCTTGACTGACTAGCTGCAAGGCCTACCTCATGGCCCCCTTCTCTTCAATGTGCTATTCTAGCTGTCTTTTTAATTCTTTCATTTCTTTGCATTCACCACTTCTGGGTCACTCTCCTTTTCAGATCCAGAAGCTGACTCTCCAGCCAAACTTTTTTCTGCACATTCCTCTTACGCTCGATAGTCATACTCATCAGTTCTTTCAGAACCTCTCCCTTAGAGACTCTCTCCTGTGTTAGCTGACTTTGGAGTGTATGCACCATAGTCTCCAGTACTGTCAGCTTTTCTTGGTGCTCCCGCATACTGGTACAATTTGCTTTTGTTTTCTTCTGCAGAACTGCCAGTTGCTGGGTCTACAACTTATTTTCTGCCAGCTGGGCACACTCTAGCTGGGCTACCAGAACTACCGTCCATGGTTATACCTGTTCTTCCTGCTTTAAACCTTTCTACACACTCATAAACCTTTCATTGATTCATGGTGTTATGTCCATACTGAATCAATATCCGACAGTGATTTCTTTTCCACAAGCACCCTCCTTCTAGAGGCACAACTCCTGTATACTGTTTTGTAGCTTGACATTCAGCTCTTTGATTCCTTTTACCTTGGCTTTCATTGCCCCACAATTTTGCACTGCCTCATTTAACTGCTCCTGCAGCCTGAAATATTGCTAGCCTGGCACTGTTGCTACCAACTCCTACTGCAGCTGCTTCACTTTGGCATCTGCAGCCTCTGCTTTGGCCTGATAGTCCTCCCTCTGGACTGTTAACTGGCTGACTTGTTCCTTTAACTTCTGAGACAATACCTCATTCCTTATTCTGAGGTTGCCAATTTCCTCATTCTGTTCCTTCACTGTTTTATTCTTAGATACTTTCATCTCAGTCAGCTGAGTCTAAACATCTTGGATGGCTTCTTCAGCCTCTTCCAAACTTTTCTTTTGCCTAAGCAACTGGTCCATGTTCCACTCTGTACTTGCACCAGCTTTTCTGGCTTACCTTGCTCTTAGCAGTAAATTTCACTTTTCTCTTTTCTTTTTTTTCCTTTTCTTTGTTTATACAGCTTGTCTCCACCAGACACAATTCACACACACTGTGCCTCCTGGTCAGGTGTTGCAATAACTTAATTAGTCTACTAAAGCAGACTTTGATTCAGGATGGCTTTCTGCACTCACACCCAGGTGCAATTTAGCAACCTAATTAAGGCTGTCAGCTTTCTACAACACTGCTGCAAAGCACCAGTTACTTTTATAAACCAAACAAAAACCTGCTTTGCCATCACTACGTAGACTTTTTACAAGTCCCTCTCTCCAGCAGAGCTTATCTCCTTTGCCAGTTCACAGAGAAATCTCCTGCACTACTGTACTGTGAGGTCCCACTCCTTCTGAAGCTACCTGGTCAGCTTCTCTGTGGCTGAAATTTTTAAAAAACAGGCCATATGTGCCAGAGTGTTCTAGTGTAGTAGGCTAGCCTCGTGGAGCAGGCTGGCCTAAATTATCAGGAATGATCAGCACATATTTCACAAACACTTTTAACATCAACAAAGTGTTCTCTTTATTGGTTTGCCTCACAATAAAATAATATCACTGTGGCTTACCTCAGCCAGACAGTAATGAATTATTCCTTTCCCTTAGTTTCAGGAGCTGGCCTTCAGTTTCCCCAGGCTTCTGCCCTAGCCCACGCCTAAGAAAACTGGGAGTCCTATCTCAGGGAGCTCTTCCCATTGGACCTCTCCTACTAGGTTCTCTCTGAATTATTTAACTCTGGGCAGAAGCACTCATCCCTGCCTGCTCCCCCTTTCTCAGAATGTCCAGTTCCTAACAAAATCTGAATCCCTCATCCCTGCACCATCTTTTCCACCATGCAATGAGGCTTTAGAAGTCTGCCTACCTCTTGGGCATCTGTGTGGATTCTTAATTGATAGGGTTATCAGACATCCAGATTTACTCAGACATGTCTTCTTTTTAAAGGACTGTCCAGATGTCTGGATGTCTTTCTAAATTTGAAGAGTTTGTCCGGGTTTTCCGCTCCTCTGTCCCCCCACCTACTTCCTCCGCCAAATATTTAATCTTCAGGTCAGCCGGCAGCAACAACGAGGTGAGCCTGTTGCCATTAGCCTGCCCCGGAAGCCTTCAAGCTCACCTAAGTGAGAGCAGGAAGTTGCTGCAAGATGAAGGCTTCTGGTGCATCTTGTCACCTTACCTGTTCAGCCTTTATGGCAAAGCCATTTTCAGAAAAGCAAATTTGGAAGAAGAGAGCATTGGTTTCAAAGTTGGTGGCCGAAATATAAACAACCTGCACTATGCAAATGAAACAATGCTCATCACCAGCAGCAAAAAAAAAAAAAAAAACCATGCTATATCTACTGAGAAAAGTCAAAGCCAAAAGTCATAGCATGGGATTAGAACTGAACATAAACAAGACGAGGATCATGAACATGGAAAATGATGAAGATTTTGAGCTTGAAGGTGATAGAACAGAAACTTTTAAAGGATTTCACTCTCCTGGGCTCTTTTTAAAACAAAGAAGCAACTAGCAGGGAAGAAATACTCCACAGAACAGTACTTGGTTGTTCTTCAATGAAGGCTCTCAACAAAGTATTCACTGTAAAATATTCAAAAGCAAGGATATAACACTCCAAATGAAGATCAGACTTGTCCATGTACTCATTTTCTCAGTTGTCAATTATGGATGTGAAAGCTGGACACTATAGAAACAAGACAGAAAGAAGATTGATTCATTTGAGCTTTGGCGTTGCCGTAGACCAGGGGTAGGGAACTCCGGTCCTCGAAAGCCATATTCCAGTCGGGTTTTCAGGATTTCCCCAATGAATATGCATGAGATCTATTTGTATGCACTGCTTTCAATGCATATTCATTGGGGAAATCCTGAAAACCTGACTGAAATACGGCTCTTGAGGACCGGAGTTCCCTACCCCTGCCGTAGACTGTCAGAAGAACTAACAAATTGATTCTGGAAGAGATCAAACTGGTGATGTTACTCGAAGTTCAGATTATGAAGTTACAACTGTCTTATTTTGGTCATACTGTCAGAAGAGAAAGATAATTGGAGAAGGGCATCATGTTTGGGAAGATCGAAGGAACCAGGCAAAGAGGGAGACCTGCAATCAGAAAGCTGGACACGTTGAAAGCAACCATGGGGATGACGCTGGAGGATTTTACCGGACTAGCACAAAACAGAGATCTTGTAATTCATCAAGTCATTAGGACTCGAGCGCAAGTCGATAGCCCCTAACTAACTAACATATTTTGAAAATTAGCTCCTATACTGTTGGGTCTTGCATGCAGAATGGGGAGCATTTCCGAAAATGTTACCTTGGAGCATCTGGATTTCAGCTTTTTACCTAAGAGCTTAAATTTGGCTTCCAGAACCTCTCTCCCACATTTTCTTATGCCATTGGTACCCACATGTACTAAGACAGCTGGCTCCTCCAAAATCCTATCTAAGTGATTGATCTATGAAGTCTTTAAATCAGCAAAGCACAGAGCAAAATAATGTTCCCTTACCCAGAAAAATGTTTTCTTCTCCCAGGAAGTGATTGGTTGCACATTGCTCCATTTTTTCCTTCCCTGCCAGCTCACTCGATTGTTTATGTGAATCACATGGGCCTCTATACCAACTCATAGTTCACATAAGGTATAGGCTGGCAGAGGAGGAAGATGTGGCCTAGTGTGAAGTGGTTTAATCTCTGTGGAAGAGACTGAGGAAAGACTTGATGTCTGCTGAGTTTGTGTGTCATGCGGATGAGAGGGGGCAAAGAACCCTGAGCATATCATGAAGATGGGAGGGAGACAGAGAATGCCGAGTGTGCCATGGGGGTGGGGAGGGCAGATAAAACTGAGATTGTGCTGAGGTGGTATGGATTGGGGTGGAGGAAGATCAAGTTTGAGGGTGTGCCATGGGGGAAGGTGCAGAAGATATAATGATGGCTGGGGAGGGAGAAAATAAGGTTCATAGACAAAATCGCGCGAGACAACGGCGCACCGACAACTGAGTACAAGGTTGACGGCGCGCCAAAGAAAAGCACTATTTTAAAGGGTTCCGACGGGGGGTGTTGGTGGGGAACCCCCCTATTTTACTTAACAGACATCGCGCTGGCGTTGTGGGGGGTTAGGGGGGTTGTAACCCCCCTCATTATACTTGAAACCGAACTTTTTGCCTGTTTTTTAGGGAAAAAGTTCAGTTTTAAGTATAATGTGGGGGGTTACAACCCCCCAAGCCCCCCACAACGCCAGCGCAATGTCTGTTAAGTAAAGTGGGGGGGTTCCCCCACACACCCCCGTCGGAGCCCTTTAAAATAGTGCTTTTCTTCAGCGTGCCGTCAACCTTGCGCTCAGTTGTCTGTGCTCAGTTGTCGGCGCGCCGTTGTCTCGCGCAATTTAGTCCCATCACCGAAAAAAATGAGAGTTGGAGGCATGTTCTGGGGGAGGAGGAGGAAGAATGAGTAGAACTGTGTGCCTGAAGGATAGGGAACATGAGATGTAGGAGTTTTGCATATGGGAGAAGACTTTGGAGGCAGACAGAATGAGGGATCCTGTTGGGAATTAGCAGAAGAGAGAATTGCAATTAGAGTGAGAGATGGAATTAGGAAGGCTGGAGCCTGAGGAGGGAAAAGGCAGGAGGGAATTTCAGGACGTATGATGGGGAAAATTATGTTCAAAAGCACTACAAATAATGCAGCATTTTGTAGAATTTTAAAATTATGTGTGCATAATTTTCAACAATTTTGTGTTGAATTCCCCCAGTAGTAAGGTGTCTGGGAGTCCTTTTCCTTGACATTTTGGAAAGTGAAAATTGACACATGAAAATTGATACAAAGCCTGCAAGTATGGTGCACCCAAGTATTTGCAGCAATATGTACAATTTGAAAACTACTTTAACAATTCATATACAAATACGTAAGTGCATGCATAAGAAAAATTTAAAAATCCATTAATTTTTAAGAATTTGTGGAAATATTCTTGATTTTTTTGTGTGAGAGGGTTGGTTTGTTTCACAATTTTTTAATATGAGTAAATGGACTAAGCCCTCTTTTACAAAGCCGGTTACCATGGCAGCCTGCGGTAATCGCATTAAGCTCATTGGGAATTAATGGGCTTTGGTGCCGTTGCCATGCTTTGTAAAAGGGGTGTAAATATGTTTTAATTTGATTTTATATGCATCAAAATTTTTAAGATGTGCTAAAGAACCAAACCTGCACTAACAGATTCACAACTGTATAGTAGGAGAGATAAATATACTATATTGTGCAAGGTCTTCAAATCCAGTCCTTGTGGACCACAACCCAGTCTGATTTTCAGGATTTCCGCAATGAATATGTATGCATTCACTGCTTCCATTGCATGTAAATAGATCTAATATGCTCTTCCGGAGGCTGTTATAGGGGAAAACACCCTCCAGAGATTCAAGACAAAGGGCTCCTTTTACAAAGGTGCGTTAGGGCCTTAATGCGCAGAATAGCGCGCGCTAGCCGCTACCGCCTCCTTTTAAGCAGGCAGTCATTTTTCAGCTAGCGCGCACTAATTTTGTGCGTGTGCTAAAAACACTAGCGCACCTTAGTAAAAGGAGCCCAAAACTTAGACAAGTTCCTGCTGAACCAGAACGTACGCAGGTAAGGCTAGTCTCAGTTAGGGCAATTGTCTTTGACCTAAGGGCTGCCGTGGGAGCAGACTGCTGGGCACGATAGACCACTGGTCTGACCCAGCTGTGGCAATTCTTTTGTTCTTATGTTCATTGTGAAATCCTAAAATCCAGATTGCGCTGTGGACCTCAAGGACTGGATTTGAGGAGCCCTACTGTAGCAAGATATTTGCCACTCGATATTCAGCACTATTTAATTGGATAGGAATTACTTCTAGCCAGTTAAATAGCACTTAACTGGGTAAGGGGCTCATAATTGAAAGAGAAAAACGTCCCCAAAACGGCCTAAGTCGGCACTTGGACGATCATAAGTCAAAAACGTCCAAGTGCCGATAATAAAACTGGGTTTTGGACGTATTTAAAAACGACCTGGGCCTTCACAGTGCCGCTGAACGACCATAGCTAAATGGGGCGTTTCAGGAGGAGTGTTGAGGGCGGGATTTGGGCAGGACAGCCGTACTGCATGTATAACCAGAACTTGGTCTAAGTCACAAAACATGGTCTAAGTCACAAAAATCCATCTAAAGTCACCAGATAAGCACTGCAGACACAAACTACAGACCCCCACACACTACCTCAATGATCACCGACCCCCCCAACCCGATAAAAATCGTAATCATACCTTTAAAATTCAGCATCCAGACCATCATCACCTGGCAGCCTGGCATAGGAAAGCCTAGTCGACCTGCACACAGGTGGCTTAAGTCGTCTTGGGGGTGGGTTAGGGACCCATGGAGAGGAGGACCCATGCCCATAAGCCACTGTAATCACTTCATTGCTGGTTAAACATGTGCACTCCCCTAAAAAAACAAACAAACCCTTTTGTACTGCCCTTTAAGTGGCTTCTGCAGCCATAAGGGCTATTGGGGTGGTAGATAGGTGGGTCTAGGGCGGGGGTCGGCAACCTGCGGCTCCAGAGCCGCATGCGGCTCTTTTCCACCTTTGCTGCGGCTCCGGTAGTGTGTCACGCAGGCATGCAGGTTACAAGTCCGGCGTCGCGGCGGGAAATAGCCATGCTGAGCAGTGAGCGCAGCACGTACACAGATGAAAGCCTTGCTTGCTGATTGGTCCGGCGGCTGTGCCGCCGGACCAATCAGCAAGCAAGGCTTTCATCTGTGTAGTGCTGAGCTCACTGCTCAGCATGGCTATTTCCCGCCGCAACGCTGGACTTGTAAGGTGCCTGAAAAAGAAATCATCCTGGCCGGGGTCGGTGTCATGCTCCGGAGATCTACAGCCTTCCTATCTTCCTCTCCCTTCTACCTGCTTCCGGCCACATCCCCTGCTCCGCGGCTCTCTTCGGCAACTCAGCAGCAGCGATCGACACAAGCTTCTGACGTCGGGGCCTACCCTCTGCGAGTCCCGCTTGTTTCAACTTCCTTTTTCCACAAAGGCGGGACTCGTAGAGGGAAGGCCTCGATGTCGGCAGCTTGTCTTGATCACTGCTGCTGACGAGTTGCTTAAGAGAGCCGCGGAGCAGGGGGGTTTTGCCAGGTGCAGGTAAAAGGGAGAGGGCCAGATGCAGGACTCGTGGGTGAGGGAGGAGAAGAGAGAGAGAAAGAGAGAGGGGAGGGAAACAAAAGGAAATATTTCATACTGGGCTGGGCCGGAGTGGAGGGAGGGTGGAAAGATTCTGGCTACAGGGTGCAGTAACAAAGGAAAAGGGGGGAAAGCTGAAAATGGAGATAGTGACACAAAGAAGAGAAAGAGTAAGCAGGACCTACTGAATAAGGATAGAGATACAGAGGGGACAAGAAGAGGAGGTGAAATAGAGACATAGAAGTAATGCTGAAAAAGTGTGTGGGGGGAGATAAAGACATTGAAAGGGCAAATGGTGAACATGGCGTAAAGATAAGGACAGAGACAAATGAAGATTCTGAAAAAGTGGTGAGATAGGGATATAGGTGAGATGGACACAAAGAAGGGTGATGCTGGAAAATAGGTGGAATGGTAATTCTGACAGACACAGAAGGGAAATGCTGGATCAAGGAGAGATGGGGCTCAGGCTGGATGGAATGAGGAGAAATGCCTTGTTGGCCCGGAACTTCCTCTCCTACGACAGAATTGACGTCAGGGAACGGAATGCTGGTCAGCGCAACACTTCTGCAGGGAAAGCTTGGGACGGCGGTGGCTTGGGGGCTGTTCCCCGATTGCGGTGGCAGCAAACCGAGTGGCTTGGGGGACGGCACGGAGACAGAAAGAAGGGGGAACAGGGAGACAGAAAGAAAAAGTTGGGGGAGAGAATGAGGTCTGGAGGAGAGGAAACATACAGGAGGCTGAAAGAAAGGAAGAAAGATTGGATGCACAGTCAGAAGAAGAAAGTGCAACCAGAGACTCATGAAATCACCAAATAGCAAAGGTAGGAAAAATGATTTTATTTTCAATTTAGTGATCCTGTATATAGCATTAAGATAAGAAACAATATATGCAGTGTTAGATTTGTTTTATAATGGTTTTGCGGCTCCAAGTTTTTTTTTCTTTTCGAAAACGGGTCCAAGTGGCTCTTTATGTCTTAAAGGTTGCAGACCCCTGGTCTAGGGGATATTGGAGGTGGTTTGGGGGGCTCACCATTATCTATAAGGGAGCTGTAGTGAGATGAAGACATGGCACCATTTTTGTGAAGTTCACAGCAGTGCCCTGTAAGGTACCCCACTATTTAGGAGTCATGTCTGGTTGCCCAGTCCATCACTTTGTAGACCCCTCCCACATCCAAAAGGTCTGTTTCTAGGCATTTTTGCTTTAGACGAAAAGTTGGATGAAAATGTGGTATAAAGATGGACGATCTAACAGCTTGGACGATCAGATCAGCAGGACGTATAGTTAGACGATTTTCAAAACAGAAAATAATTTGGACGTATTTTTCGAAAATGTGTCCTAAGCTGTTTTTTACTTTGGACAACTTGCGACTTGGACGAAAACGGACTTAGATGTTCCTTTCGATTATGCCTCTCCACGCTCTTATATTCAGCATGAGATGGCCGCTGAAAATTAATTATTAGGATTTCTTTACAACCTCAATAGTCATCAGTGAATAGTCGGCTATGTTGTACATTTTAAAAAACTGGCTGGCTAAGTTTAGTGTCCAAATCAGGCCACTTAAATAGCTGGTCTATCCTTGGCTGCTATAAACTTAGCAAGCCAGCGGTTAATATCGATTTAGCCAGCTAAGTTCATAGTGGATAAAAATAGACCAGATATTCAATGCCAGTCACTGAAATGGCCCAGCATTGAACATTCGGGCTCAATGCCAACCACAGGACTCAGCCTGGCTAACTCCCATGGTCTAAATATTGGGCCCATAAAGCCTGATTCTATAAACAGCACCTAACCATGCCTAACTTTTAGGTGCCAGTCCACACTGTTGTCAGTCAACCGCTAGGAATCCTGTATACAATCATGCTTAGTAGCACCTAAGCAGACTTAGGCACTGGTATAGCCTAGGATTCCTAGAGTTGCCTATCTCAGACACCTAAGTCTACCATGCCTATTCTTTGCCCCTAACCATGCCTAAGTAGGTAGGTGTTGTTAGGTATCGGAGAGCACCTCGACTTAGGAGTCGCTAGGCATCACATGGAATTCCATGCACAACTTTTCATTGTTTTGTAATTATTTTAAATTGAAGATCTATGGTGTGGCCAGTTACCATGCCAATTAAGCTTGTCAAATCAATTTGGGTTATGCACAGAATTTAGTTATGGCATCCACGATTAGGGTGCCTAGCAGCACATAACCTAAGTACTAGTTATAGAATCTAGTCAATAGAGTCTAAGTGAGGCCAAGTAGAATAGCTAGCGGTGGTAATACACCATAGTGAGAGTGTTTACCTGTGATCAGTGGTGTAGTAAGGGGAGGAGGGCGCAGTCCATCCCGGGTACCATCTTGGTGGGGGCGCTGCCACCTATCCTACTCTCTGCTCCCTGCTATCACGCGTGTGCGCCCTTTCCCTTCCCTCGTACTTCTAACGTTCGTGGCACAAGCAGTAACCCCAACCTGATGCTCATGCCAGCATCAGCTCTTCCTCTGATGTCACTTCCTGGACCGACACCTAGGAAGTGACGTAAGGGGAAGAGCCAAAGCTGGCACAAGCAGCAGGTTGGGTTTGCTGTTCATGCTGCGAACGTTAAAGAGGTACGGGGAAGTGAAGGCATGCGCACGTGGCAGGAGGGGGTAGGGAAAGAGCGGGTGGGGGGAGAGAAGGGAGGAGGTGTGCCACCGCCCCGGGCACCTCTCACCCTAGTTACACCACTGCCTGTGGCACTAGCATATAAAATATAGCAACTCTGCAAAGAACCACAAAACAAACTTTTGCCGCTTGTTATACTTATTTCTTCCTTGTTCCAGCTGTGCACATTAATTCTGTTTCTGTACAGAATTACTTTGCTCTACCATACTGTATAAATAATCACTGCTTATTATGCAGTATCATGTACTGCTTATATTATAAACATTCTTCCTGCTTTGCCAGCAGCTGTAAACATTCTCACTGCTTCATTATATCCTGTAAATAGTCTCACTGCTCTATCACACTCTGTAAACATTCTTCATTACATATTGTAAATAGTTTTACTTTACTGTCATGTTTTGTAAGAATTTTCACTACTTCATTTATAATATAAATAGTTTGCTGCTCTGCCACACACAGTAAACATTCTCACTTCATCATTGTATATCATAAATAGTGTCACTGCTCTGTCACACATTGTAAACATTCTTACTGCTTTATTATATACTGTAAACTATAAATAGTGTCACAGCTCTGTCACACACTATAAACATTCTAATTGCTTTGTAATATATCACAAATAGAGAGGTATTTTTGATATGACATCTAAATCCAAGTTTAAACATTTTTGGAAGTGCATCCAAAAATCAGGTAGAGAAAATGGCCATTTTCGAAACAGCAAAATGGCCATTTTCTTTTTCAAAAATTGCCATTTCTACGTATATCCACTTTTAGTATGTCTATCTTTTTTCACCCTTCCCCCCCCAAAAAAAAAATGTCCAAAAGAAAAACACACAAAAGAAATCATTTGGATTTAGAAGGGCACAGCACTTTTAGTACATAAGAGCATAAGAAATACCAAACAGGGACAGACCGATGGTTCATTAATCTAATCTAATCTTCCATTTGTGAGTCGCGCACACCTATACAGGCTCAAGGTGACGGATCAAAGAGGAAGGGGAAAGTAGTGGGGGAAGAGGCATGAAGAAGAAAGAGGAGGGACCTAGAAGTAGGGGGTACTATATAGAATTGAAGACAGTTAATTGTCAAAGAGGTGAGTCTTCAGGTTTTTTCTGAAAGTAGTGTAGTTTGTTTCTTTCCTGGTTTCTGGTAGGTCATTCCAGGTGTTTACACCCAGATAAATTAGCATAGAGTGGAAGATTCGCTTGTAAGCATTTTGTGGATGGCAGGTTTGTCTGGATTCTGTTAAGGATTCTTTTTGATGTCGACCAAGCAGTAGAGAATAATTGAATAAGAGGGGCTGCTGAGTTTCCGTATAGAATCTGGTGTAGGATACATGACGATCTGAAAATTATCCAGGATGAAATTGGGAGCCAATGTAGTTGCCTGATGAAGATTGTGATTGAATCAAATTTCTTTAATTTGTAGATTAGTCTAACGGTTGTGTTCTGGATGAGTTGCAGTTTACGAATGAGAGTAGAGTTGATGCCAAGGTAGACGGAGTTGCAATAGTTCAGTTGAGGTAGGACCATCATCTGAATGATCAGAGCAAAATGGTGTGGGTGGAAGTATGGACTTGTGAGTCGCAGTTGACACATGGTGTAGATCAGTGTTCTTCAAACTTTTTACACCCGTGGACCGGAAGAAATAAAAGAATTATTTTGTGGACTGGCAAACAACTAAAACTGAAATTAAAAAAAAACATTTCCACCCCGTCTCCGTGAGTTCGGTCCCCGCAAATCATCTGATCCCATCTGCACAAGCCGCAGTTATGATTTTATATTGAATATATTTTATTAAAGTATAAAAAGAAACAATATTCTGTACAATTGTCATTTTATAAATACAAATATAAAGAGCAAGGATCAACAAAACCCCTGTCTCCCCTCCCATTCACATATATCCCCTCTACTATCAAGCAAACTGAGCAAGCCAAGTTATTACAGAATGCTACACAGAAATATCATGCTAACAGAATACTGCAACACATGACAGGAATAGTGTTAGGTGTGTGCCCCCTGATCCGAGAGAACCATAAGCCAGCTGGAAGCTAAAGAAGCACTGCCTGGGCTTTGCAGTCCCCAGTTATGTCTCTAGCAGGATATATATTTCAAATTTGATATATTCTAATGACAAAATAGAAATAAAATTATTTTTTTCTACCTTTTGTGTCTCTGGTTTCTGCTTTCATCTTCTTTTCACTCTTTTCCTTCCAGCGTCTATCCTGTCTCTTCAATCCAGCATCTGCCCATTCCATCCATTGTCTGTCCTCTCCCCCCTTCCATATGTATCTGACTTCTTTCTATGCCCCTCTCCCCTTTCCATCCATCCTGTGCCTCCTCTATCTTTTTTACTTCATTCATTCCAGCTTCACTGCTTTCTTCATTTTTATCTCTCCTACACCAGATCTAGCATCTTTTTCCCTCTTTCATTTCTCTGCTGACCCCCTTTCCAACATCAATCTCTCTCTACTTTCTCATTCCTCTCTCTCCCCTTTCCCTCATCTGATCTCTCCATTCCACCCTGACCCCCTTCCCCTCCTGTAATCTCCCTGCCAGCTGTTTCCTTCCTTTTTTCCTTCTCCCTTCCCTTCTCCCCCTATCCAATAGTAACTCTCTTCCTATCCCTTTCCCTCTTCCCCTCCCAGCAGCATCTCTCCTTCTACCTCCCTCCAGGTGTAGTAGCAGCTCTCCCTTTATTCTCCCAGCCTCCAACAGTGGCTTCCTCCCCTTCCAGCAGCTTTCAGTAATTGCTTGCAGTAGCGATTTACTTAGACAGCCTTGGGTCCATTGCCGCCTCTGAAGAAAGAGGAAGTTGCCGGTGAATCACTGCCCTGGCAAGTACAAGAGCTGCTGGCAAGGGAGAAAGCCACTGTCGAAGGCCCCCCGTGATCTTGCTCCCGTGTACGCTGACCATCTCCCTTCCATCTTACCTGCAGCTCTCTCCCTTCCACCTGCACCTTCCCCGCGACCCTCTTCGGCGACTCGGCAAGGGCGGCGATCAAGACAGGTTGCCGATGTCAGGACCTTCCCTCTCTGAATCCTGCCTATTATGTTTCAATTTCCTGTTTCCGAATAAGCGAGACTCACAGAGGGAAGGCCCCCAACGTTGGCAGCCTGTCTTGATCGCCCGAGGCTGGGTGGAACAGCAGCCTTCTGCCAGCACTACCACAGTCGGCAGGAAATTTAACCGCCGATTCGATCTTGCCGGCCCTGCGCAGACCAGCATGAATTTTCTGTGGACCGGAAATGGTCTGCGGACTGGTGGTTGAAGAATAGTGGTGTAGATGGTCTTTTTCTGAAGGTTAGAAATTTGTGGTTACATTGTGAGAGTATTGTCTAAGATGCATCCTAGTACCTTGGTGGATTTTTCCATGATGAGAGTGATGCCTGATGGAAGAGTGAGGTTAGAAATGACATTCTGTTGTGTGGTGCGGAAACCAATGGTTTTGGTCTTAGTGGTGTTCAGTTTCAGCTTGTTGTTCGTTGCCCAGGTTTGAATTTTATCTATAGTGTTTGAGACTTTTTCAGCAGTATTAGGATAGTTTTTGGTTATGTGGATGAGGAGAATGTCATCGGCATAAGATAGAACAGTTTCATCTTCCATTTTGATGTGTCCCAACGAGCTCATGAATAAATTGAATAGGATTGGGGATAATGGGGATCCTTGTGGTACGCCACAGAATGCCTTCCAAGGGTTGAAGTATGATTCTTGCCTTTTTACCAAGTATTCGTGATTTTGTAGGAAGTCGGCAAACCATTTTAGTACTGTCCCTGTTATTTCGATTTCTGAGAGTTTGGTTAGGAGTAATTGGTGGTCCACTAAATCAAAGGCTGCAGAGATATCAAATTGAAGCAGTATTGCCTGATGACCCGAGCTTAGCAACTGTTTGATTTTAGTGGTTAGAGTGATGATGAGAAGCTCAGTGCTGTGCTTTTTACGGAAGCCGTATTGGGATGTATGGAGGCATGAGTATTGCTCTATGTATGAGGCTAGCTGCTTGATGACATGGGACTTAAGGATTTTAGTGAGGATCGGAATGCCAGCAATTGGTATGTAGTTGGATGCTATGGAGAGGTCTGCTTGGGCTGTTTTCAGTATAGGGGGTTAAGGCTATTTTGCCTATTTCTTTGGGTAGATGCCCTTGGTTCAGAGAGCTATTTAGTAGGTTGGTGAGCCAGCTAATGATATGATGCAGAGCTGCAGAAAGAAGGCATGGAGGACAGTTGTCAAGGGGGCTGCTTCATAAGGCTAGTTTTGATAATAGTCTATTGGTGTCAGGAATGGAAAGGTGAATGAAGATCAGAATCCTATTTCCAACACTGGCCAACCCAGATTCCAAGTACCTATAGTAGCTAGATCCCAAGTAGTAAACAGACTTTATGCTGCTTATCCTAGGAATAAGCAGTGGATTTCCCCAAGCCACATCCATGTCTCACAGCCATATGTCACAATTGGGAACACAGTGGCACCGATCAGTCTTTGTTTGATGGTGACTGAGATGTCCTTGAACTTCTATATTTGGTCCATGCTCACTATGGCTGCACGCCCCAGTGCTAATCGACGTTTGATCACTGTTATTAAACTGCCATTGTGATCAGTAACAGACCCAAGGAAAATGAAGCTGTCAGCCACTTCTATTTCTTCATTGTTGATCTTTATGTGAACTTTCTTGTTGGCGGTAGTCATGATTTTGGTCTTCTTGATGTTCAGGTAAAGTCCCGTCTTCTCGCTTTTTTCTTTCACCTTCAGGAGTAACTTCTTGAGGTCCTTCTCACTCTCTGCCAACAGGGTAGTATTATCTTTGTATCTCATGTTGACCGAGGCAAAGAATTAATTTAATCTCTCTGCTATGGCCTTGTATTCCCTGAGAGCCCCTTTTAGTCCTCCGTCATCCAGCAGTCCAACTGATTCTCTTCCTGGCTTCTTGCTTTTAATACTCGTATACCTAAAAAAGTTTTTACTGTGTGTTTTTGCTTCCAGCATAATTTTCTTTTCAAGGTCTCTCTTTACTCTCCTTATTAGCGCCTTATTAGCGACTTGACATTCCTTGTGTTGTGCATGGAATATATGTAGTCTAGGCTTCCAGGATGGTATTTTTGAATAACATCCATGCCTGATGTATATTTTTGACCTCTGCAGCTGCACCTCTAAGTTTCTTTTTTTTTACCATTCTCTTCATGTTATCATAGTCACCTTTTTTAAAGTTAAGTGCTGTTGTATTGGATTTCCTGTACAAACTTATTCCAGGGATTATATCAAATCTGATCATGTTATGATCACTGTTGTCAAGTGGCCCCAGCACCATTGCTTCCTGCACCAATACATGTGCTCCACTAAGAACTAAATCTGGAATTGCTTCACCTCTTGTTGGTTCCTGAACTAGCTGTTCCATAAAGCAGTCCTTGATTTCATCAAATAATTTTATCCAGTCAATATAGTTGAAATCATCCATTATTATTGTTACCCAGTTTGTTAGCCTCCCTAATTTCTGATAACATTTCAGCATCTGTCCCTTCATCCTTGTCAGGCAGATGGTAGTACACTCCTATCACTATCCTTTTCCCCCTTACACATAGAATTTCTACCCATAGGGATTCCAAGGTGTGTTTCTGCTCCAGTAGAATTTTCAGTCCATTCGATTCAAGGCCCTCCTTAACATATAATGTTATTCCTCCACCGATTTGATTCACCCTATCACTACAATATAGCTTGTACCCCAATATGACAGTGTCCCATTGGTTATCTTCCCTCCACTAGGTCACAGAGATGCCTATTATATCTATCTTTTCATTTAGTGCAATATATTTCAACTCTCCTGCCTTGTTTCTTAGGATTCTGACATTTGCATACAGACATTTTAAACAATGTTTGTCATATCTATTTACAATTTGCTCAGCAGTTGGCATGAATAATTTGCAATCTTTAAAATAAGCCTGCTCTGTATTTAAGGAAGCCTGGTCTACCATGGCCTGCATTGCAATCTCACTATCAGGATGCTGTGTCTTCCCTTTTATGATGATATCTTTTAAAGATACCTTGTCCTAAACCATGCTTGTCCCGAACCATGCTTTTTTGAGCGATTATCGGCCTTCCCCATACTTCTAGTTTAAAAGTTGCTTTATCTCCTTTTTAAATATTGATGCCAGCAGTCAGGTTCCACCTTGGGTAAGGTGAAACCCATCTTTGAGGAATAGACTCTCCCTTCCCCAGTATGTCGCCCAGTTCCTAACAAATCTAAACCCCTTATCCCTGCACTATTTCCACATCCACACATTGAGACTTCAAAGCTCTGCCTGCCTCTTGGGTCTTGCGTGTGGAACAGGGAGCACTTCTGAAAATGCTACCCTGGAAGTCTAAATTTGGCTTCCACAATCTCCTTACCACATTTACGTATGTCATTGGTATCCACATGTACCAGGACAGCAGGTTCCTCCCCAGCACTGTCTAAAATCTAGGTGGTGCGTGAGGTCCATCACCTTCACATCAGGCAGGCGATCCTCACATCCACCAATCACTCATCTATCTACATACCTAATGGTTGAATCTCCTATTTTAACGACCATCCTAACCCTTCCCTCCTGGACAGGAGCCCCTAGAGACACATCCTCAGTGCGAAAGGACATTGCATCCCCTGGTGGGCAGGTCCTAGATACAGGATTGCCTCCTACACCAGGATGATGCTCTCTGTTAAGAAGACCTCCCCTCTCCAAGGCAGCACAGAGGCTGCCAGACTAGAGGTAGGACTTTTCTACAACATCCCTGTAGGTCTCCTCTATGTACCTCTCTGTCTCCCTCAGCTCCTCCAAGTCTGTTACTCTAGCCTCAAGAGATCAGACCCATTCCCTGAATGCTAGGAGCTCTTTTCACCGAGCACAAACATAAGACCTCTCACCAACTGGGAGATAATCAAACATGTGACACTCAGTGCAAAAGACTGGATAGCCCCCATCTTGCTGCTAGAATGCTGCCTGAATCTTAATATTGGTGATTTCTTTGTTAAGTTGCTACGGGAGTTGGAATATGTACTCTAGGTTTCCCTAAGATGTTAGGTTATGGTAATGTTTAATTTCTATTATTATTTTGTAATGTTGTAATTGGTAGGTTACCCTCCAAGGATTTCTTAGATTATTTCTTAAGAGCTAATTACTAGTTAATTATTTTTTTAGCCTTCTAGTTGGTTGAAGGAACTATAAATCAGAGATCAGGCCAGGGATGGGTGGGAGCTGGGATAGGTAGGCAGGAGATAAATACTAAGCAAGACTTTCCTCAACTGCAATCTGTGCCCTAATCTGATCTTATTTTATGCTCTGAAATGCAACCTAAAATAGTAATCTAGTCTAAAACACTTCTTATATAAAAACTCTAACAGAGACTCTAAAGGTTATGCACACTATTGCCTAAACTGACTTTGCTGAGTGCTGAATTAAAAAAGTAAAAGAGAAGGACAATGAAATAACCTATTGAAGCCCAAGTTTTACCTTTTCCCACGTTTGAATACTAGCAGGTAAGATATTCCAATGGAGTTTTTCTTCCCCTTAGCAGATGCTCACTCAGCACCTGGCTACAAAGACATCCCAGCAGAGCAGTGGGGTACCTTAGGGGGCAGTGCAGTGAACTTCACATAAAAGGTCCCAGGTACTACTAAACTCCATCCAAATCCTGCTGGACTCAACTATACACCACAACAATAGCCTTTATGCCTTCAGGTGGCACCTATATGTAGGTATAGTAGGTTTTGGGGGACTCACATATTTCACCATAAGTGCAGTGATTTGAGTAGGATATGGTTGACTACATCACCCATCAGGCTACTTCAGGGATCTGCTTGCTGCTCTACTAGGACTGCCTATAATATGTGAAGCTATCTTACATGCGGGTATACAAAGGCAGCAGAACGCTTTTTCATTGGGGGGCACCCAAAGGCTCTGCCCTAGCTTCAGCAGGATCCTGTGGCATGACCTATCTCTCCAGCTCCCGACTCTCTCACCTATCTTCACCGGCTGCTATAATTTAAAATCTTCTGGCAGCCGCTGCGAAGCGTCAGCGAGCAGGCCTGCCCCGGAAGTCTTCATTCTGCAGTGATGCTGCACGGTGGCTGGCCAAAGGTTTAAAATTAGAGTCGCTGGGAGGAGGTGGGTGGAGAAGTAGAGCCATAACTGACTGCCAATATTTGGGGAGTTCATGGCCCCTGTGCCCCCTCCCCCCCAGTTCCAACGCCTATGCGAGTATATACTGTTTCATTCACATCTTTGGGGATGGGAGGGGAGGTCAGTGACCACTGGGGGAGTATGGAGGGGTCATGTTTCCATCCCTCCAGTGGTCATCTGTTCAGTTAGGCCACCTTTTTAGCACATAAATTTTTTCAATAAATAAATTAATATATCGCCTGGAGTCTCAGCGGTTTCCAGAATAAAGCTCGTTGTTCAAACAGGTCTAACTCCAAATATCCAAATTGTGCCCTGGATGTTTTCTAAAATGTTCGATTATAGAAAAAAAAAATTCCAAGTCGTATGCCTGGCCTAGTTCCGTCCACACAACACCTCTAACATGCCTCCTTCATATTTAGACATACTGCTGCTCCATAGCCTAGATATCAGTCTAGAAAACAGGTTTCGAAAATAGCAAATTGGAAGGGTTTGGCGAGAAATACATCCATCTGCCCCTTTATGCCACTTTTTGGATGTTTTTCTCTTTTGAAAATGAGCCCCATATTGTCACAGCTCTGTCACACACTAGACTCATTCTCACTGCTTCATTTATATACTGTAAATAGTGTCACTGCTCTGTTGTACACTATAAAAATTATCGCTGCTTCATTATATACCATAAATAGTGTCATTGCTCTGTTACACACTGTAAATATTTCCATTGCCATTTATTATATACCATAAATAGTTTCTCTGCTCTGTCACACAGTTTAAATGTCACGGCTTTGTTACATACTGTAAATAGTGTTACTTTATTATCACATCTTGTAAGCATTTTCACTGTTCTTTCCCACACTGAAAAAATTGTCATTGCCCTTCATCATAATTCCTTTAATTCCATAACCTTAGCAGCTAAATATAAGCACTATTTGTGTGCTAAGATACAGAAATTAGTACTCGTGTATAAATGTTATGATATGTGCAATCTTATATCCTGCCAAATCATCATTAATTAGAGTTCTAGGTGGGTTACAGGCAACATATTGTTACATAGAATTTTGTATAGATTTAAATATGTTACAAAGAATTATGCATGCTGCATAAAGTTATCAAATTATACATACAGTCTGAGGTGATATATCATAAATAGCAGCTTGTCATTAGCATTGTCTTTGTTTCAGGTGACTTGGTCATATCCATATATCTAAGTGTAGCCCATATAAATAAATTAATTTACCTGGGAAGGGCCTAGGCCATCTTCAGACTGTTTTGGGTGCATAGTTTGCATTGGTGGCCAGCTGAGGACCCAATTCAGGTCCAGAAATGGTGCTGAGGCTCTTGGGGCATAAACCACGGCAGGTGCAATTAAACACACTGCCACAGTTGGGAGGTTGCATCCAGGAAGCAGGCAGCTGGAAAGATGAGGAAGGAAAGCTTGCCTTCTGGAGCTCTGATTGCGCAATTTAGGTTTTGTTATTTTTACTTAATTTTAATTTTAATTTTTTTTCTTTATTTCTTTATCATTTTCCAATAACATATCAAGTATCCACTTGTACAGTTAAGTTAAGCAGAAAATAAAATACAATACAAATTATGCTAGTGTAGTCTGCCATAATAAGAAAATATAGCTTAACTTCAACTCAAGTCCTCAAAAAAGGATCCAAGAAGTAGAATCAATGAGCATTATTAATAAAGAAACACTAAATTATAGAAGAAACAAGTGATTCAATTAGCTGAGAGAGGATATCAAACAAATCATTCCCCCCCCCCCCTCCTTTCAGGCGAGCCCCTGACAAGAAGGTTGTCAGTTGGCTAGGGTCAAAGAAAACATATTTTTGCTTTTGATACTGTATCACACATTTACATGGGTGACGAAGGAAGAAAGTCGCCCCAAGAGCGATAACAACTGGCTTTAAGATCAAAAATTCACATTGACGTTTTTGTGTGTCCCGTGCCAGATATGGAAACATTTGTATTTTGTACCCAAGAAATTATTTTTGTTTATTTTTAAAAGAAAGTCTTACTAACCAATTCTTATCTGGTGCTAAAGCAACTGTAAGGAGAAGTGTTGCTACTGTTGCCACTTCCCTAGCCGAAAGTTCCAAAATCGTTGAGATATTAAGTAATTGTTGATGATCATCTTCTTTTAATTTCAATTGTTCTTCCCTTTTGATAGGTAGATAATATACTTGGGTAAGTGGTAACAGTTCCTCTGAAATTTCTAGCACCTTAATTTTAATTTTTATAGTTGATTTTTGGTTTGAGAGTGCTAGGTTGCCAGATGTTACTTAAAAAAAAAAAAAAAAAAGCAACCCAACTATTTTTGCTATTTGGGTTACTTAGTGGTCCCAGGGAGGTGAATTATGGTGGTTTGGGTTCTAGATGGGTAGGTATTTTGTAGAAGGCTTATGTTCTTAAAAGTGCATGTTTTGGAATTCTGTCAGTTGTGATCATGAAAGGAGTTTATATTTTAATTTTTTATGTCAGCGTAAGGGGATATTGGTGTGATTTCTGGTCAATTTTGGGTGAAAAATGTATGACAACCAGAAAAATATTTATATTTAAAATTTAATGTTACGGTGACATTGGCATGGTTCTGAAGTGACTGTGTAATAAATTTGATGATGTTTACTGGGATTATTTTAAAATTTATTAAAATGGGAAAATTTTGAAGTAAAAAATTGGTAGAGTGCTAGAAGTATCAAATTTGGGATCTTTATGCCAATTTGAGGTGATTTTGAGAGATATTGGGTGTTTAATGCTGAACTTTATAAGGCCTAAATGAATCTTGAATAGTGGCTTATATTATAAGCAAAGACATTGAAGTATGAGAGGGTTCATTATTAAGTGTGATTGTGTGAGTATGAGTTAAATGAAAGTTGCTACAGAAGCTGATGCAGCCATTCTATAGTACAGGGCTCTTAAAAAAAAAAGACCTCAGGACTATACAAACAAAGAAAAATAATTATATTTTGATTTGTTTAGCTAGCTGTCCAAATTGTACACACTGTCGCCTAGCCAGGGTCAATGTTACACATAGAATAAGCAGACTTCTTTATTGAGTTAATTTAAGAAAGGACTAGAAGAATATCCAGATACAAACCTGAAGAGAGCTCCATTGCAAGATTTTAGATTATAAAAGGTGTTGGAGAGATAAGAACATAAGAACATAAGCAATGCTTCTGCTGGGTCAGACCTGAGGTCCATCTTGCCCAGCAGTTCGCTCACGCGGCGGCCCAACAGGTCCAGGACCTGAGCAGTAATCCTCTATTTATACCCTTCTATTCCCTTTTCCAGCAGGAAAATGTCCAATCCTCTCTTAAATCCCAGTACTGTATTCTGCCCTATAACGTCCTCTGGAAGCGCATTCCAAGTGTCCACCACACGTTGGGTAAAGAAGAACTTCCTGGCATTTGTATTGAATCTGTCCCCTTTCAGATATCCTGAAGAACCAGAAACTAAAGGAGCTCACAGCATTCAGCTATGAACCAATAACTTCAGCCAAAACTAGACAGGCTGATGGTGGGCTATGGATGGTGGGGGGATGAGAGGGTTGGAAATGAGAAAGGAATAGTGAAGTAGGTGATTTGCTGGGATGGGAAGTTGGAAGGAAGTGATTGGTGGAGGGTTGGTTATAATGGTACGATGAATTGGGTATGTGGTACAATTTTTGGTGGGCAGAAACATTACTACTACTACTATTTATCACCAATATCTAGCACTGAAAGATATATGCAGTGCTGTACATTTTGACATTTAATAGACGGTCCCTGCTTGGAAGACCTTATAATCTAACTTGGACAGCCAGATATGACATACGGTTGGGGATGGGTAAGATGAGAGGAGTTAGGAGTTGAAAGCCCTCTCGAAGAGGTGGGCTTTTAACTGGGCCTTGAACACTATTTTGGGAGGGAAGGTAGTGGTAAGAGCAACAGGTGAGAGCTGAGATAGTTAAATGTGGAGAAAGTTTTGATTTTGCTTACTGCATTAAAAGTGTGAGCAGTGGGTGTCGGCTTCTTGGCAGCAGTATCAGGGGTGCATCCAGAGCAGTTTCCGGTGCAAGCGTTGCAAGCCATCTGTACCAGCATCATGATCTGGTTTTCACATCACTTGTGAAGTCCCTGTGTTGTGTTCGGCTGCTCCCATTTTGGCGGTGTGAGTGTCAGGTTTCCTGTGGTTGAGCCCAGTGTTGCTGCAAGCTTGTGGCTCCTGTGCCACAAGGTTTTCTGGGATTGTTCAGCAAGTATAAGGCAGTTTACTAGGTCCTAGGGTTGACAGGGCTTTTGTATAAGGTACTGTGTTGAAGAGGTGTTTTGGTTCATGTGGTGAGTTGAGGTGTTTTTTTTTTGGTGCTTGAAGGGGTTTGCTACCTTGTGGGAGGAGTTCTGTTAAATTTGTGGATAAGGCTCCCAAAGGTGGCAGCAGTGAGGCAAATAAGGGTTCTGTGAGTATGGGGGTTCAGGGATTGTCTAAGAAAAGGGGTGGCAGGGGGAGGTGCAGTGCAAAGGGATGAAGGGGCAATATGATTTTGGGGTCTGGTGGTTCTGCAAATAATGTGGGACAAGTTAAGGGGTAGACTGCAAGGTGAGAGGCTGCAAGGCTTCCTGCTCACACGGCTGCTTGTCAGGTGGAGTGCCCTGCTGCTGCTTTTCCTGCTCCTGTAGTTCCATCCTCTTCGCAGGATGCCTCTGGTGAGTTGCATGGGTTGCTGTCTTCTGGTGCTGCAGCTGTGGGGTTTGCTGAGGGAGGTGTTGGGGGTGTAGTTAGTATGTATGCAGAGGGTATAGTGGGGTTGGGTACCTGTCGTTCCCTTGTGAATTTTTGTGTGATAGGTTTATGCAGCAACTGCTTCATGTGGTGTATCATTTAGACAGTGATAAGCAACAGCATAAGGGGTTGGAGGGTAGTCCTTTGCAGGTTTGGCAGTCTTGTTCAGACTCCTGGGATTCATCTGTTCATCATCTCCTCCTCCTGTTCATCATCTTTCTAGGATGTGTTGCTTAGCAGCTCTATGGTAGTTTCCACTGGTGTGCCAGTGGCAGGATCTGTGCCAGATCTTGTACCTGTGGTTGGGCCCATCTCCACAAGTGGCACACTTTTTGTGAGATGGTACCTTTAGATGGGCAACTTTGGTTTGGAGGTTTATTTTGGAGGGGCATGGTGTGCGGAGTCTTAGCCTTTGTGGTGGTGTGAGCATGGCTGTATATTTCCTTTCTGGAATTATTTCCTGTGTTGATGGCAGTCACAATATGGGATGCATAACTGAGCCATAAGGGAGCGATTTTATTTTCTGATAATGCAGCCATAGTTCAGGCACTTAACAGACTTATTGCTCATTGTCCTTTAATAATTGCTTTATTGCAGGGGTCTCAAAGTCCCTCCTTGAGGGCCGCAATCCAGTCGGGTTTTCAGGATTTCCCCAATGAATATGCATGAGATCTATGTGCATGCACTGCTTTCAATGCATATTCATTGGGGAAATCCTGAAAACCCGACTGGATTGCGGCCCTCAAGGAGGGACTTTGAGATCCCTGCTTTATTGTGACTGATTATATTGCAGTGCTTACAGTTCAATATCTCTTTTTCTGCTCGGCACATACCTAGTGTAGTTAATAAAATTGCTGATGCTCTCTCTTAGTTGCAGTCAGTGGCATAGTAAAGGGGGGGGGGGGTGGTCCGTCCTGTGTACCATGTTGGTGGGGGTGCCAGCCCTGCCTCTTCCTACTTCTCCCCTTACTATGCACACACTCTTCCCTTCCCCCGTATCTCTACTTGTTCACCGCCATGAGCAACAACTTCAACATGCTGCTCGTAACCACGTCTTCTCTCCTGTTGATGTCACTTCAGGTGCTGTGCATAGAAAGTGACGTCAGAGGGAGAGCCAACAGGGGCACGAGGAACACATTGAAGTTCTTGTTCCTCAAAGCGGTGAACAACTAGAGGTACAAGGGAAGGAGGATGTGCATGCAGCAGGGGGGTCGGGGAAGGAGTGGAGGCAGAGATGAGGGGGAGAGGGGCACCTCTCACCCTCACTACGCCACTGGTTACACTAGATTTTAAGCTTTGGCTCCATTTGTGGATCGTTTTACTACTACGATGCCAGAGGAGTTGTAGTCCAGTTTCCTGGAGCTGGTGTGGCATTGCTGAAGAGAACCCTGACGCCTAACCAGTGGCGTACCAAGGGTGGGATCCACCTCGGGTGCAGCTTTAGGGGGGTGCACAGCCAGCCAGGTCCAGAAAATGGTCGATCGCCATGGCAAAGTGAGTCGATCGCGGAGCCCATCCCGGGCTCCGTGATAGACTCACTTTGCCTTGGCGATCTACCGGGCCGATCAGCCTTCCTCTCCCCGACGTCAATTCTACCGTCGCTGCCTGGCTGGACGGAATTTCCTCTCCGACGGCAGAATTGACATCAGGGAGAGGAATGCTGGTCATCCCGACGCAGGGAAGCAGAGAGAGCTTGGGGCAGCCGCGGCTTTGGGGCCTGTTCCCCGATGGTGGCAGCAGTGGCTTGGTGGAGGGCAGGGAGAAAGAAAGAAAAGGGGCAGGCAGGGAGACAGAAGGGAAACAGAAAAAAGAAAGGGGGCATGAAGAGAGAAAAAAAAAGGGAGGCAGGGAGAAAGAAAGGGCAAGGAGAGAGGAAGAAAAAGTTGGGGGAGAGAATGAGGTCTGGAGGAGAGGAAGCATACAGGCTGAAAGAAGGGAAGAAAGATTGAATGCACAGTCAGAAGAAGAAAGTGCAATCAGAGACTCATGAAATCACCAGACAAGGTAGGAAAAATGATTTTATTTTCAATTTAGTGATCAAAATGTGTCTGAATTTATATCTGCTGTCTATATTTTGTACTATGGCCCCCTTTTACTAAACCACAATATCGGTTTTTAGCGCAGGGAGCCTATGAGCGTTGAGAGCAGCCCTGGGCATTCAGCGCAGCTCCCTGCGCTAAAAACTGCTATTGTGGTTTAGTAAAAAGGGAGGGGGTATATTTGTCTATTTTTGTATGGTTGTTACTGAGGTGATAGTGCATAGAGTCATCTGCCATGACCTCTTTGAAAAAACCCCAGAATAGGAATGATAATTAACATTTTCTCAGCGTACAGTGTGCTTTGTGTTTTTTTTTATTTTATTTTTGGTAGATCATTTTGACTTGGTCATTTTAAAAGTAGCTCGCAAGCCCAAAAAGTGTGGGCACCCCTGAGCTAGAGCGTTGAAGCTGCATGTGGCTGCCGTAAAGGTCATCTCTGACACAACCAGAAGTTGCTTCAGAGACGACCTTTACGGCAGCCATATACAACTACAATGCTCTGGCTGCTGTAAGAAGGCAGTTTAGACATCGCCAGCCACAGGGCAGGGAGGTTTGTTGGACCGGGCCTGTTGTCCAGGGGGGGGGGGGCGGGGATTGCAGATCTTGTTGCCAAAATTGGAAAGGTGAGGAAGGGAGAAAGATGGGCCTGTGGTGGATGGAGAGATTGAGAGAAGGGGGCAGATGATGGAAGTGGGTAAAAAGGGGAGAGAGAAGAGGTCAGATGATGGAAGTGGAGAGAAGGGAGAGCAAATGCTGAATGGAAGTGGAGAAAGAGAACACATACTAAATGGAAGGAGGGATAAAGAAAAAGGACATATGCTGAATGGGGGAAGAAGATAGAGTTAGTGAGATAGTGGAGGGGTGAAGGAAAGGGGTGGCATGCTGTGGGTAGACATAGTGAAAAGAGGGAAACTGAGGACTGCATAGTAAGAAAGAATTTAATTTAGACGGAGGCAGAAAATAAAGAAGGAAGACCAGAGAAGGAAAGGGAAGAGAGAGAGGAGAGAGAGATGCCAGAGAATGGGGAAGGAGACAGAGATATCAGATCTGAGTGGAGGAAATGAGAAGAGAGAGATGCTAAAAACCACAGGGGGGAGGGAAGAGAGATGAAAGGAGAAAGATGCCAGACCATGAGGGAACAGAGGGAAGATGATGGATGCCGACCAAAGGGGGAGGGTCTAGAGGAGAGATGGAAGGGGGAGGCATACAGTTTCTGGAAGGGGCATAGAAGGAGAGAAGATGCCATATAGGGATGGGCAGAGAGATGGCAGACAGTGGATGGAAGGAAGACAGTAACAAGAAGATGAGGAAAGCAGAAACCAGAGAAGACAAAGGTAGAACAAAAATTTTCTATTTATTTATTGCTTTAGGAGACATATGTCATTGTTTCTGTGGTGTTGCATTTTATGCAGACTCCAGCTTCTTGCTGGTTCAATTTAACTTTTGTCTATGTATTTCTATTTTATCCCTCCTTTTACAAAACTGTGGAGTGTTTTTTAGCGCCAGCCATGGTGGTAGCAACTCTGATGCTCAGAATTCTATGAGCGTCAGAGCTGTTACCACCATGGCTAAAATCCACACTACAGTTTAGTAAAAGGGGGAGGGGTTAGTTTGTGATGACATATTCCATACTAGGAGAAGGTGTTTTCTGTGTTCTGTGTGTTCGAAAGACATGGTTTTCTGTTAGGATTGACGGTGTAGGATTGATCTGTACTGGTCTGGCTTGTTTAGTTTTACAATGGGTGTATTGATGTACTGCTCATTGCAATATGTAAGATGCTGCCTTTTCCTAGGTACTCATGTGTGACGTGTGGCTTGTTACTAAAAATCATGTTTTTCGTACAGATGGGGGTGATGCCAAAAAATGAAGGACCCCAGGTGTCACATATTCTAGGTACGCCACTGCGCTTAACACCTGGAGAGCATTTGAATTAGGCTGGTGGAGGTTTCTGTTTTTCCTGGGTCATCATCATCTGCCTAGCAGTTTTCCAGCGTCTGTTAGTGCATTCTAGTTGCTCAGTTCTTGGGTTGGTCAACTGTGCTGGTGAGCCAGGCCTTGGCTAGTTTAGCCTTTGTCTCGAAGAATAGGGGATTGGAGACCCCACTGGGGAATTTCTTATTAGAAAACTGATGTGTGGTTTTGTGAGAGGTGATTTAATCTTCTTGTTGCAATTTACGGCGCTTAGCTTTTATGATGAAGTAGCAGCGTTATTGGGGATTCCGCATGAAGTTTGTCAGTCCCCATTTTAGGTGCTTTTGTTTCAGTTGTCTTTTACTATATGTTTCTTTGGTGCATTTTGGGTAGGGGAGTTTGTGGCCCCTTTGAAGGGTGCTGAAGGTATTACGGGAACTCTTTGTGTTGATGTTTTACTGTCAGCTTGCTATTTACATATATTGTATATCTTCGGCGATCCAAACCTGACCAAGGGGGCAAGGTACTTGAGTATCTTTGCGAGCCTCACCTCATTTAGTGGTGTGCCCTGTGTGTTTTGCTCTGGATTATGCAAGGGTTTGGCCTCTGGATGGTTTGTTTTGGTTAATACATGAGGATAGAACTCATGTGACACCTTTCCAGTTCACCATTGTCCTTTGGATGGGTCTTTCTCATCTTGGATATGATCCTACTTATTATGGGACCTATTCCTTTCACATTGGGGCAGCTTCATATGCAGCTATGCAAGGGAGTTTGTTAAGTGTTAATTCATTGATTGGTCCATTGGTGTTCTTTCCTTTTCAGGAGTCCTGCCTCTGGACTTTTCTACCTGGTTTTGTGGACATTCCTATATTTTCTGGGCCCAGAAGAGAGTGGCAGAATCTCGTTAGGGAGCAATCTTGGCTTGGTGGAACAATGCATTTGAATCTGCTGGCTGAGGTTGCATAGCATGTTGTGGGAGCAGCTGCTGCCAGCTCTTGAAGGCATAACGTTTTTCATCATTTGAATTAATTTTAATTCATTTGGGTGGGAATGATTTGTGTAGGGTTAAAGGGATGGATTTAATTCATTAGATAAAGAAGGATTTCCTTTGGGAAAGAATTATTTTCCAGCTGCCTGTTTGGTATGGTTTTGTATCATTACTCATTTGGTTCGCAGGCATGTCAATTCTGAGCTTGCCCAATTTGTGATTGGTTTGGGTGGTCTTGTTTTGACATATGAATTGATCACAATGGATTGTCTTGGTCTTTATCAACCGTTTGGTATTCACTTGTCTGAGATTGGGCAGGACATTTTTTTAGTTTGCTCTAAGATATCCTGGAGGCTACTTTGGGTGGCAGAGTGGGTCCTTGGCTATGTAGGCTGGAGTGATGACTAGTAGATGGCTGTCACAGCTTTTGGCACAATGATATGGGGTTGTTATAATTTGGATGTGGCTTTTGTTGAGTCATAAGTGTATAGAAGGAATAAGAACATGAATTTTTGTGTGTGGCACTGCCATGAGTATTTTGCAGGTCCTGTGTTACCGCAGACTTGTGCTAGGTGGGGATATCTGTAATGTAAAGTGACGGATGAGACTCCACCTCACAATCGCATACAGATGCAGGAAAACGCTTGCGTGAGGTTACTGCGACCACCAGACGCGACTGCCGGACACATAAGGCACAAGTTTTCCATAAAGAATCATTCTTTATAATACCAAGGACCTCAAAATAGTACCTGGTGGGCCGCAAGTTTGAGACCACTGTTCTACACTAACTAGCTTCAGGCGTGGGGGGAAAGGTCTCTCGTTTATTTGAATGTATTATTGTTGTATATGCTATTCATTTTGCATTGTTATTGTTATGAAGTGTGTGTACTTTGATTGCATTAAAACTGTGGCCTATTATTTGCCACTTTTGGAGTTGGGCTAATTTATTTAATAATGTTAGCATTGAAGCATCGCATGATGTAAGTGCTGATATTAAGAGGACTGAGAAAGGATAGCATATACATATTCATACTTACCGGAAAGATTTGAGGTTTCTGGGATTATGAGTCACAGATACCTGAAAAATAGTAAAAGATCATGAAGAATCAATTCTTAAGAATTGAAAAGGAAAATTAAGTGGCCTTTATACAAAGTGGTAGTAAGCACTAGCACATACTTACCACCACTTAAAAACGGTGCTAGTGGCACATGCTCATTGCAAGCTTGGTACACACCACCCACATGCTAAAAAATACATTTCTGTCCAATGTTCAATGCTATTTAGCTAGCCGGCTCCTGGCTGGCTAAATAGCACATATCCTACTATCTGGCAATATTCAATGGCAGATAGTGAGCTAGCTTTCTCTGTATATGCCATACCACACCGCATTGTTTCTTATACCCTGCAAATGTCAACTGGGAATCATTGCGACTTACATAAGATTAATAAGGTTAGTAACATAGACATTATGAATCATAGCAAGACTATAATGAAAACAGATGCGTTTTTAGCACCTTCCTAAATTGAAGCTAGGAGGAGGTCTGACATAAGCAGGTCAGGAGGCAGTTCCAAATTTTGGGGCCTTGAAATGCAAAGGTGGATTCGAAGAGTGATTTCCTCCAAACTTGTGGTGGAGAGGGAAGAGGTAATTTACAGCATTGATTCTTGAGTTATAGAAGGAGTGTGAAACTTGGGTGGCTGAAGTTAGCTCAGTCAAACTTTCTCCATATATAGCCTCTGTACCATATATGCAAATTTAAATTGAATTCTATACTTGACTGGCAGCCAGTGTAGTTTTATCAGCAACGGATTGGCCCTCTCAAATTGGGCCTTATGGAAAATCAGTCTAGCCACTGTGTTCTAGAGTAGCTGCAATCTCTGAAATCCTTTCTTTGTGATGTTACAATAATCTAAATATGGAAGTAGAACTGCTTGAGTAACTGTCCAAAAACTAGTCGAGCTCAGGACTGATCTTATCATCCTCAACTGCCTCATTCTGAAGAAAAATCTTTTGAACAGTGAGATAATCTGCTTGCTCATGGTGAGATTGGAATTTAGAATTACTCCTAATACTTTTGATGTTTTATTAATCATGAGCCTCTCATCTGAGGATAGGTATTGAGTTGTGATCACCAAACCATAGCACCCTCGTCTTCTACTTCTTTAATTTAAGGAAGTTCCACTGTGACTATGTACTTAAATCCTTAGACAGAATAGATATGTGTTGCAATGTATCCATGAAGGAGTCGTTGGCTACACAGAGGAAAAAGAGATTATCTGCATAAGAAAAAGTATGGACTTGTGTGGAGGAGAACCGCCTGCCCAAGACGTTCATGCATTTATTGAACAGTGATGGCGAAAGACGGGAGCCTTGTGGAACCCCACAGAAGGCATCCCAGGTTTGAGATTTCTTATGATCTTTCCTCACTTCATATGTTCTCTTGCTAAGGAATTCTGCAAACCATTCCAAAACTAATCCACACATTCCTAGTTCTTCTAGTATTAAATGCTGCTGAGATATCGAACTACAACAGTACAGTTTACTTGCCTTTGCTAAGATAGGTCTTTGCCATTGATGTTAACTCTAGAAGGGATTCAGTACTGTGCATCGGCCTGAAGCCATGTTGAGAGCTATGATAGCCATCTACCAGGCTTAGAAATTCAGAACGTTGTATATTAACACAGAATTCTATCAGTTTAGCTAACCATGTTATAACTGCTACTGGCCTGTAGTTTTCTATCTTAGATCTAAACCTGCAGCTTTGGGAATGGGTATCAATGAGATGGCTGATAATGTCTTAGGATAGAGTCCTTTCGACAGACACCTGTTAACAATCTCTGTTAGCCAAGTTATAAACTCAGCGGGTGCTTAGTCCAGTAAGTTAGTAGGACATATATCATGGTGACAATGCTTTTTAGATAGTCTTTTTAATAAGCTAGTAACCTGAACTGTGGTAACCGTAGAAAATTCTTTCCGGCACCTATCTGCACGAATACCTTCTTTCATATCTTTTTCTACTGAGTTCATCTCCATATAGACTTCAAGTGTATGGAAAAATGATTCTCTTATGATTTTGTTTTTGTTCTGGAAGTAATTGGCTAGGCTAATTTCATCAGGATGTTGCATGGAGGAATTTGAGGTAACATCTTTAGTAGAAATTAATGAGGTAAAGATCTCGCTGGATTGGCTGGTGACGGGCTTTGTCATGCTGCCAGCTAGGTTCGACAGCCAGATAGAGCCACCTAAAAGGCTAGTCTATCTTTGGCCATTAAGATTTAGCCGGCTAGCTGCTGAATATTGGTCCAGCTGGCTATGTCTCAGTCAACCAAAACTAAACTGGAAATTCAATGCCAGTTGCTGGATATAGCACCAGCATTGAATTTCCGTTATCACCGCAGACCACAGGAGATCACTGGCTATCTCCTGTGGTCTAAATATCAGAGGTCATACTTGAGGGCACAGAGTAGATGTGCCTTGCAGTAAATATGTTGTTCCCAGTCTCCAGTTCTGCTTCTTCTCTCTGTCCTCTCAACTTGGTTTCTAGTCATATTTTTCTCTCCTGTCATTTTCATTTCCATCCCTACATCCATCTCTGACATTAATCTTTTCTTTCAGCTTTCTTCCATGTATTTCTCTACTTTTCTATCCAGATTCTGTTTCTCATCATTCAGTCCTTGGTCTCCGTCTTTTTCAATGAATCTACCTATAGCTTTCCATCTCTTTTTCTCACACCAGCTCTCCCATTCTCAATCTTTCTTCCTTTCCAAGCCTCTTATTACTCAGTCTTTAACTAACTCTACCCCTCTTTCCTCTCCTTTGGCCAGCATCTCCCCTTCCCCATCCAGTCCTCCCTCACTCTCCCCCATCCAGAAACTCTTTATTCCCTCATGCCCACTATCTCCTGTTTTCTACACCCCCCACTCCATTTCCAGCATCTCATCTATTTGTTCATGTCTAATATCTACTATATCCCTAGTACCCCCATGTCCAGTATCTTTTCTGGTTGTCTCCTTAGTCCCTCTATGTCCATGATTTCCTTTCTGTCCTCTAGTACCTTCCTCTCTCCCGATGCCCAGGTTCTCCCCTATTTCCCCTCCCTTGATAGTCCAGTATCCAATCATTCTCTCCCTACCCCTGATCTTGTAACAAACCATCATTTCATCTCATTGTCCAGCATCTCTTCCTAGACTGGCATAACCCTTTCCTCTCTTGCACCAGGGCTGACTGCAACACATCATGCTGTTGGGCCCACCTGGACCTGCAACAGCCCATAGCTAACAGAACAGAAAATCCAGGACCTTGATCTCGTACCTGAGCAGAAGACTCAGCTGTATCCCACCACCACAGAAGATGTTTCCAAGGTGGTGGGATGTGGTTTCCTCTGCACAGGTAGAGGTTTGAGATCCCATACTTCCTACTTCTTACTAAGGTTGCAAGCTGCTGAAGTATGGGTGGTGTGACACACTTTGATCGGCAGTGGCCAATGGCACAGAAGGGGAAGATTTAAAGGCAGTGGCAGTGACAAAAAACTAGAATTTACTTTGGATGTTTTTCTGTTCTGCTGGCTACCGGTTTCTTCTGAGCAGAATCAGGCAGGTTGACCAAATACTGGCTGGTTGGCAGTCCCAGAAGCTAGTTAAAGCCTGGGTCAGAATAGGATAATAAGCTTGGGAGGGAAGGACTGGGAGGCCTGAGTCACTGGTAGCACACTTGGGAGGGTCAGTGTGATGGTTCGGGGTTATTGTAGACAACACACCAGAGAGTGATCATTTAAAGCATAGACCTTGCAACCAGGAATACGGGAGGTTATACAGCCTGCATGCTAGGTCCAGGCTTCTGCTATACATAGCTATACAAAGTAGGGTAAATATAGTCAATGCTATGCCAAGAATACCATAACATAAAATTAATTAACTATTTAATTTATTGATTTCTTTAATTCAATTCATATCCTAAAAACAAACAAAATTTATTTCATCTACATTCAAAATCTAACATAACTTGTAATACAAAGGCTTATGCTGATTGAACAGTATAAGTACAGTAAAACCTTGGATTGCAAATAACTTGGTTTGCAAGTGTTCTGCAAGACAAGCAAAACATTTTATTTAATTTTAACTTGATATACAAGCAATGTCTTGCAATACAAGTACAAACAGTATACACACATCAGAACCAAGCCGATAGTTCTTCTCTCTCTGACGCTGCAAGATTGTTCTAAATGAGCAAAGTCTTGCAATACGATTACATCAACATGTGTCACATCATCACAACCGAGCCGATGGTTCTTCTCTCTATGACGCTGCAAGAGCGTGGTGACTGTTCTAAACAAGCAAAGTCTTGCAATACGAGTACATACAGTATATACACGTCACATCATCACAACTGAGCCAATGGTTCTTCTCTCTCTGACGCTGCAGGAGTGTAGTGACTGTTCTAAATGAGCGAGATCTTGTAATACAAGTACGCATAGTATTTTGTATTAAAGTTTTTGGGTTGTGGAACGAATCGTCTGAGTTTCCATTATTTCCTATGGGGAAATTCGCTTTGATATACAAGTGCTTTGGATTACAAGCATACTTCTGGAACAAACTATGCTTGCAAACCAAGGTTTGACTAATTAAAACTGGAAAATTTTAAGGATTAAGAAGAGAGAACTTCAGAACTGATTAAGCATTTCTAATTGGATCATTAATATAAGGAACAACTAGTCTGGTCAAGCCTACAGATTACTACGCAAGGAGATATTGGGACTTTCATTGACTCATCATCAAGTTAAGTGAGCTTCATGGGGCCTGAATGGCTTCAAAACTTAACATCATTAAGAACCTTGAAGACTGATTGATGGACTCTACTTTAAAGCTTTAGATAGTACCTGGAGCTTTCCCCAGCCTCTGATTTTGTCATTAGTAGCACTTTGCATTTTGTATTACATGTTATGTTAGATTTTAAATGTAGATGAAATAAATTTTTTTAGTCTTTAGGATATGAATTGAATTAAAGAAATCAATAAATTAAATATTTAATTAATTTTATGTTATGGTATTCTTGGTATAGCAATCTGTTATACATAGGCCAAAACCAGGTTTTCGTACCTCACACAGAAAATTGTTCTAAGTTCCTTGTCCAGGAATGTTTGACATAAGCAGTTGGGGCACATTTTGCTTCTGCATAATTCTAAAAGCATTTTCTATATCCTGTAGTACAAGTCATTATAACAAACTTACAGAAGGGATGGAAAAATAAATACCCCCCCCCCCCCTGGCCTCTTCAATTGCTCTCTCTTGTTGTGACTATTAAAATGAACAAAGGCAGCATTGGCTACTGCCTGACACAGCATCGGGATTGGGGGTGGGGAGGGGTAAAGGGCTGATAGAAGAGGAAAAGGAATTTCAAATTGAGTGTACATAGACTGGAATTCATGATCATACCAGGCTAACATCAAACTGATTTTCAGAATACGCTCAAATGTTTTAACTCAATTATTTCTGGAGCACTGTCCAATCTGTATCTAACAGATGTTGGACGTGAGAACAAGTGAACTAATATCCCCCGGGATATGAAATTAGTTAGTAGTCGCTGCCTTAAAGGACAAAGCAGATAATTAAATTTCACTGCTAGGAGCTGGTCTTTGGGGCTATGAGAACCCAGCATGGTTTATGTTATCTGTGTGAAATGAGGGAAATTCTTTTTTCTTGTTGTCTCTTACATGCACTTCATAGCCTCTCTCATTTACTATGCCTTTTCTCTCTCATATTTTCTCCTCCATGCTTTCCTTCCTTGCCTCTCTCTCTTATCTTTTTCCCCTCCATTCTTCTGCCTCACTCATTTTGTTATTCTTTGATTCCTTTCTCTTGTCTGCTTTCTCACATCCCTTCACACTCCCTCATTCTTTCCTGTCTCACCCTGCAACTCCTGCTTTTGTAATAAATATTTTCTTTCCATATCATCTCTGCTTCTTTCATTCTCTACTTCCTTCCTCTAACAAATACAATATTCTCTTTCCAGTGCAATCTCTCATGTTGTCTTCTTTTTTTCTTTCTTTTTTAATTTGGTGATATCTTTATTGAGAAAAGAAAACAAAAACAGCATAACGTACAGAGAAAAAAAAAATGATCAAGGGCTCCTTTTACAAAGGTGCGATAGCGGTTTTAGCGCGTGCTAGCCACTACCGCCTCCTTTTAAGCAGGTGGTAGTTTTTCGGCTAGCGCGCTAACGTACCTTCATAAAAGGAGCCCCAAATTTAAATGATAATCACAAACCAATAAAAAAATATAACAAACAAGAATATAAGAATAAAAAACACACTGTCACAGGGTTATTAACCAAAACAGAAAAACATCTGCCAGTCAAACTAAGCAAATGTTGTAAACCCTTCCATCCCTCCAAAATTAAGTGTCCCCAATCTTATGCTCCCAAAACTTTTAAGAAAGGTTAGAAGACATCAGCAAATTTGGCTCTTCAGTGTAATTGAATAGCCTTGAACTTGTCCATTTTATATATATATCCCACATTTAATCAACCAGTTTTTCACAAGTAACAGATCAACTGTTTGCAAACTAGAGGCTAAAGTGATTTTGGCTGCATTTAAACAAATCTTAGCAATTACTGCAATTCTTTAAGATCAGGCATCTGTTCATGCAATAAATAAACCTCTGGACTCCAAGGTAGGGTTATCCTCATAAGACGAGTTATTCTAACTCAGTGGTCTCAAACTCGCGGCCCGGGGGCCATATGTGGCCCGCCAGGTACTATTTTGAGGCCCTTGGTATATTTATCATAATCACAAAAGTAAAATAAAACAGTTTCTTGATCAAATGTCTCTTTAGCTATAAATTACAATATTATTATTAAGACTTAGCCAAAAGGAAAGATTTATAAACTATAAAGAGTTTTACCTTGTGCAAAATTGTCATTTCTTTAATAAGACATTAACTATTTTTTCTGAGGCCCTCCAAGTACCTACAAATCCGAAATGTGGCCCTGCAAAGGGTTTGAGTTTGAGACCACTGCTCTAAATTGATTTTCCAAAAAGCACATGCTTTTGGGCACTCCTACCAAATAGGGATCAAAGTGTCTTACTGGCCACACTGCCTCCAACATCTATCCAAGAGACCCGTAAAAGAAGGAGCCAACCGGGAAGGAGCAAGATAGCAACTATACAAAATTTTATCGTTAAAGACTTTGTAGCTGCCCTCTCCATCTAGCCCTACTGCTTGTCCTCATAGACACAGCCTAACTCATATTGCCTCGCCACCCTGTGAGGCACCATAGAGGAGCAGGAATTCAAAAGCATTTCATGAAGAATGGAAGTTAAAAGTTACCTGTCTAGCATCAGTTCAAGAATGAGCTAAAAACAACAAACTTTGCCTGAACCCAAGTAAAACTGAGTTTCTATGGGTCCCTAACACAAGTAGGCACATACGTGACATCAAAATCTCTTTTGGGAAATCTGAATGCCCTCTGAATTGATGTCAGCCCAAAGAATGTGGGCTTCTTGAAAAAAATTAATGTCTCTTTCTAGGAGTATAAGACCCTTAGCATTAAGTGTTATTACTTGCAGAACTCAAGTAACTGGAAAAAACCTAATACTGTATAGAACATCAGACAAATGGGAGAGCCAAACTGTCTCAACACATTCATAACAGGGAATCATGGGATATAAAAGAAAAAAACCAAAACATCTCAGCATGAACCAGTAAGCTCTCATCACCCAGTTTACCCATTAGAGCTCGCACACTCGTTAATGAAGAGCCAAACACATGTCCCTGAGAACATAAGGAGGAACAAGTCAAGGCATTGCTAACAGGCCCCTCGTTCGTGTTCATAAATGCTGAGCAGGGACAGAAAAAAGGTACCTGCAGCCAAGAATGGCATCCAAATAGGCAGAGAGCACTTAAATTCCTCAAAGAGATGTGCAGTAAGAACATAAGAATAGCCTTACTGGGTCCTTCAAGCCCGGTAGCCCGTTCTCACAGTGGCCAATCCAGGTCACTAATACTTGGCCAAAACCCAAAGAGTAGCAACATTCCATACTACCGATTTAGGGCATGCAGTAATCTAATATAATCTAATTTCCAGTTTATATACCGGATCATTCCAGCAAGGACTCGAGCCGGTTAACAAAGTTTAAAAGAATCTCTATAATAAAACCCTAAGCCGCACATGCGCAATTCCACTTGCGTGTTCCGTATGTCCGTGCCTGAAGAAGTGCGCATGCACGACTACAACACACTCGCGGCCCTGTAGGGCAGTGGCAGCAACCGAGTGGTTGAGAGCAGCCTCGCTTCGCCCGTTGACCCTCCACAAACCTCCCGGCTCCAGCGGCGTAGGCAGCACTATAAACACGCTGCTTCGCGCCCTTCTACTGCCAGTTTCCTCTGCCATGTCTCTGATGACATCATCGAAGACAGATGCGGGAGAGGAAATCGGCAGTAGAAGGCCGCGAAGTAGCATGTTTAAAGTGCTGCCTACGCGGCTGGAGCCCGGAGGTTTGTCGGCGGTGGGAGGGTCAAGAGCAGGCCAGATCAGCAGAACAACAGCAGTAAAAGAAGGGGGAGGGGCCGAACGGAGCAGGTAAGAGAAGAACAAATCGCGGTAAGAGAAGGGAAAGGGGGGTGGGGGAAATGCTGCTACTGCTATACAGGGACTTGGAGGGGAAGGGAAATACTGCTGCTGCTTCTGCACAGGAAAGGGGGGGGGATAGGAGGGAAGTGGGATGGAAATGCTGCATAGGGAAGTGGGATGGAAATGCTGCTGCATAGGGAAATGGGAAAAAATTACAGACAGACAGCGGGAGGGAGGGAGACAGAAAGAAAGAAAGCCACAGGGGCAGGGAGAGGGACAGAAAGACAGACAGAGAAAGGAGGCTATGGAGAGAGAATCTGTGGGAGGGAGACAGACAGACATATATTCTAGCACCCGTTAATGTAACGGGCTTAATGACTACATAATAAAACCCTAAGCGGCGCATGCGCACTCCTACCTGCGTGTTCCGTATGTCCGTGGCCGGAAGGAGTGCGCTTGCGCGCCTACAACTGCCCCACACTCGCGAAGGGAGAAGATACAGAAACAAAGAAAGACTGACAGACAGCCAGGGAGAGAGACAGTAAGACAGGGGGCTAGGGAAGAGACAGAGACACACAGGGGGACAGAGACAGAAGGAAAGGGGGGCAGGGAGAGAGATAAAAAACATAAAGTAAGAAAGAAAGAAACGCCTCAGCGACCCATTGTGCTAAAAGTCTACACATCTATTCTAGCACCTGTTAATGTAACGGGCTTAAATACTAGTATAATATAAAACAATTTTCAATAAATTAGATCAGCCCTCAGTTAAGAATCTCTGAAAGAGATACATTTTCAGATTTCTCCTAAAAAGTGATAAAGATAATGACGTTCTGATATTCGAGGGAAGATCGTTCCAAACTTTTACCAAGGAATAGGCTAAGGAATGTGAGAATTTACCTAGGATTTTAATCCCTTTTACAGAAGGGAAAAGCAATTTAAATTTATGTGTATTCCTGGTATTGTGAAACTTAAGAGAGTTAAATGTTTAGGTAATAAAGGTGAAAAAATTCCATATAAAATTTTAAAAATTACATTTGCACAGATCCAGGTTAAGAATCCCTTCGTTGGGTTGTCATTAAATTTCCTTTGCTTTTCTAACTCTCTCCTTAGCTGGATTCTTCCCTCCATATTTTCACCTTCGCCTTTCTTGTCATCACATTCCCTTTTTTCATATCTTCTCTCCTCTCTTTTGCTCCCATCCTTTCAAATCTTTATTCTAGACAAAGGCAGGCAGAGAGCAAGACCGAGACATTTATATTTTCGGACAGCTAATAGAAATATTGTAAAATGGATAGCTAGAGATCAACATATATACTGTAGGACTGTGGAATCGATACTTTATTGCAGTGCTTCCCAAACTTGTATCCAATATGATTCCATTTTAACAATTAAAAATTAATGTGATCCCAGATGATAATTAAAACAAAATGGAAGACTTCTCCTGCCTCTCCTCTGTCATTTTCTTCCTTGTCCCTGAATTATCCCAAAGCACAAAGGCAGCAGTAGCATGGTGATAACAGTAGCAGCAGTCAGCATGTGTCCCTATGTGTCAGTATCAGTGTGTGCATGGGTTTTCAGACTAATAGAAAGGCCACACAGGAGAAGGGACAGAGCCTGGGAACATTCACTTACTCACAGATCCCAGTAATAGGGTTGCTAACTTTTTAACAGAGAAACCCGACACCTACCCTGCCCCATGCTCCTCCTGTGCCCCTCCCATGTTCCTCCCTTGCTCCGCCCCAAGTCCTTTGTTTCACCTACTGTGTCACCCATTTACTTTGTTCTCAGTATCTCTTTCCTGCCTTTCTCTATTTTTGTAGGGTCTTTGTAGGGTCTCCTGCATTATTCCCTCTAAGCTAAGCAGAAGTTCTCCAATTAGTCCTGTATATGGAGGATGCTGTTTCACTATCAACATTTTCAATGGTGAAGGACCAGCTAGCTCTGTAAAACTCCAGGAAACTTGCCTATCTCTAGCAACTGAAAACACTATATTGAAGCAGCACACAATTCAGGCAGCTGTCAGGTCCCCACCTCACCCCAGTTCTTCTTCTTCTTTTTTTTTTTTTTCAATTATCTTTATTGACAACTGCAAAGGAACACACAACCACGAGTAAAACAATCAGTAAACATAGCAGCCAGAAACAGCACTGGATACCAGAACAACAAATGATCGCATACTACTATCTCTGCACTTCTAGAGTTGGCTTTAGTAACAACCTGCATGGCCAGTACCTGTGGCAGCCATGCTCCCTCCCGCAGCATTAAAAATTTATTTCCAAACAGCACTTTTTTTTTTTTTTTTTAAACTACTCCAGTTCACCAGACCTCCTCCCCCTCCCCCCCCAATGTACATATTCCAACTTCTCTTTGGTTGTTTGGTTCTGCTGTAATAGACAAGCTCGAGGACAGGGTAAGGCACAACTTGGGGAAGCCTAGAGTAGAGAGGTATCGGCCAGTCAGCGTTGTGGTTGGGTGTGGTCATTCACTGTGGCTGAGGAGTGTCAGGCTGTCTAGCTGGCAATGGTTGACTCTTATGAACTGTCTCTACTGTTATGGCCTGCCTACAAGAAGGAAACAGGAAGTTATATCTAGAGGCAGAAGGGCCGCAGCAGCAGAGGTCCTGTGGTTGGCCAACGAGCCCAGTGGACAGAGGAACTAGGGAGGAACTTAGAAACTGCCTACAAAAATGACCGTCAACTTAATAAAAAAAAAAAAAAAGCAGAAGCAAACCACAAAAAATGGGAGTGGGGCAGAGGGAGAAGGAAGACGTTAAGGGAGGAGAGAAGGTCAAGGTCTCTGACACTGAGAGCCAGCCTGACAGTTGCCACCGAGACTGAAGAAAAAATGTACGTATTTTAATTGCTGGTTTAAAGGGTCTGCTGGTTGTTGGCCTGGCCAGTCAAACAGCCAGTTGGCAACTCTACCCAGGGTTTATGTTTATTAAAATTTGTTGCAAACGCTTATAACATGGTTTCAAAGCAAATTACAAATATAAAAAGGGGTAACAGGAACATTTTCATACATATGTTGACAAAAAATAGACAGACTTACAGACAACAGTGGGAGAGGGGGGTGGAACTCCAAAAATTTTTAGAAAAAAATAACAATGAAGGGTCACATAATAGGGAGGGGCTAAAAGCAGAAGCAAAAATATTTAAAAATAAGAAATCTACAGTGTATAACAGGAAGGCCACACAGGAGGAGGAATCAAGGCCTGTGAATATTCACTTTCTCACAGATCCCAGTACTGACAAGGGTTTATATTCTAACAGCAAGGCCACAGAGAAAGAGGGAGCAGGGCTTGTTAACATTCACTGACTCAGAGGCCCAATGTTGCCTGCTACTACTGGGCTTAAATGACAGTGGAGGTGCAGATGAGGGGGAGTAGCAGTCTCTCTAACCTCATCTGATGATGATATAACACCTTTTGGGGTCCCAAACCACATTTTGGGAACCATTGCTTTACTGTAAGGTGGAAAACAAGAGACTGTCAACAACTGCGATATTTTCTTCTCACTGCTCGTGATTGGGATGTATCTGTATCTCACAAGTGGTGAAACCATACATTGATAACAAAAGCCTTTCTCATCATGGTAAGCAGTTAGAAAAATTCTCACATTTATTGTGCCAATATATTTTCTTTAGCCCATGCATGAATGCCATTTAATTAAAAAAAGCAAACAAGTGATATTCAAATGAACTGCCTATGCTGCTTCTAGGAGCAGTTTGGATCCTGACACTGGTAGAGTTTGTTGGGTTGGGGGAGGGGGACAAGATAA
The DNA here is from genome assembly GCF_902459505.1 of Geotrypetes seraphini. Taxonomy (NCBI): domain Eukaryota; kingdom Metazoa; phylum Chordata; class Amphibia; order Gymnophiona; family Dermophiidae; genus Geotrypetes; species Geotrypetes seraphini. The sequence continues at coordinate 77,984,945 of NC_047094.1, forward strand.
AAGGAAGTCATATTGGAGTAGGGGAGAAACGACTGGGTCAGCAGTAGCACTCACATTTGGGGACTGCCACCCCTCATGCTTACCCCAAACTCCTATGAATCCAGAACAGCCAATGGCTAGAGACTGTATTCCAACTGTGGAGTAACAGTAAACTTTGTGAGCAACAAATAATGGAATGTGTGAAAGCTTTCCAGAAGTTTCTTTAATGACAAGCCACATAAAAATATTTATTCATGTATGCCGTAGCACAGGGTGGGCAACCATGGTCCTCAAGGGCCACAACCTAGTCAGATTTTCAAGATTTCCACAATGGATATGCATGAGATGTATTTTCATACGGTGGAACCATTGTCATGCAAATCAATCTCATGCATATTCATTGTGAAAATCTTAACAATCCAGGTTGTGGCCCTTGAGGACCGTGGTTATCCACCCATGCCATAGCAATTTGGTCTGCATATGATACATCATAGTAGTGCTTCACATTCCTCTTTTATGCAAATCTTTCTGAAAAGATAAACATTTATTTCAATTCTGCTGACTTGGGAAGCCTGGTTAAGAGAGGAGCTGTGTTTTCATCTGGACCCTGAGAGACAGAGGTGGGGGTGATCTGCATGTTTCAAAAAACCCATGTAACTGATTTTTGGATTTTGCTTATGGAGGAGGATAAGGCATGGAAAATGTGTTCACAACAGCATAATCCAGGACAGACATATGCAAATCTATATGTGAAGATGGATGGACAAGAGCTCCATCTTCACTAGGGCCCGGATTCTGTAACCGGCGCTGTTGTCGGCGGCCACCTTAAAAGCAGCCGCCGATTGCATGTCAATCATGTGACAATGCTAGGTACAGAATTGTGGCGCCAAAAGTGTAGGCCAGGGTTTTCCTGGCCTAAACTTCCGGCGCCTACCTATCATGTGGATTGTGCCTCTGGAGGTTCTTTAGGCCCCCTAATGCCACTTTGGTGTTAGACACGCCCACAGTAGCGTTAGGCAGCCTAAAGTGCCTATGGAGGCATTCTGGCACCGGTATGCACCTTGAAACCATTAAAAATGTTGTTTCATTGGTGTTATATACTGAGTTTGGGCATTACTGTCACCTAAAAAAACAATGCCATTTAGAGAATCCAAACCTAAGTATAAATCTCCTCTGACTTCTTGGGAGATGTGGAGGGGCATTTTCAATATGACATCTAAATCCAAGTTTAGACATTTTGCAGAAAACATCCAAAAATCCAGTAGGAAAACTGTTTTTGAAATGTCTTTTAGTTTCGAAAATGACCATTTCCCAGATGGGTTTGTCCTCAGTGCATCTATCTTTTTGATCCATTAAAAAAAAAAAAAAAAAAAAAAGTCCAAATGAAAAGTGCACAAAAACAACCTTGGAACGTAGGAGATTCCATCATTCTTAGTAGACTGACCACATAGTTATCCCAGCAATGGAGTGGGGCATCCTAGGGGGGCACTGCAGTGAACAAGGTCCCAAGTACACATCTCACCACAACCCCCTTACATTGTATGGGAAGTCCTCCAAAACTTACCAAAAACCCACTGTACCCAAATGTTCACCACAACAATAGCCCTTATGCCTGCAGGTATCACCTATATGTCAGTACAGTAGGATTTTGGTAGGTTTTGGAGAGCTTACACTTTCCCACAAGAAACAGTGGGAAAGGACAATGAACACTCCAAGTAGGGTTACTGGTGTAAAAGAGTCTTGTTTATTCCAATAAAAGGACATTTAAAAACTGTGGACCCGACACAGCACTGTGTTTCGGCAAATCAAAATGCCTACATCAGGGGTCACTAACATAAAAGCATAATAGAACATAATAAGAACATTGCCATTAAATATAGCAAAACCAATACCAATGTTTGTTATATTTAATGGCAATGTTCTTGTTAGTGACCCCTGATGCGTTTTGATTTGCCGAAACACAGTTCTGTGTCAGGTCCACAGTTTTTATATGTCCTTTTACTGGAATAAACAAGACTCTTTTACACCAGAAACCCTTCGTGGAATGTTTATTGTTCGTTCCTACTGTTTCTTGGGTATTTTTGTACCTGTGGGTTTTTTGTCCTGTTGGACTTTCATTGTACTAGTTAGAATGGGATATGACCCTGGGTCCCCTTCTCTGCAGTCCATTGCACTGACCACCAGGCTACTCCAGAGACCTGTTTGCTGCTCTAATAGGATTAGCCATAATATCTGAAGCTATCATACAGGCTACTTTGTACTGTTTCATTCATATCTTTGGAGGATAGGAGGGGTCAGTGACCATTACTACTAATCATTTCTATAGCACTACTAGCCTGTACCTCAAAATAGAGAATGACACGGTGAAAAAATTGGTCCCCGTCACCGCCCCGTCCCCGTCTCACCATCCCCGTCACCGCCCCGTCCCCGTCTCACCATCCCCGTCACCGCCCCGTCCCCGTCTCACCATCCTCTTCACCGCCCCGTCACCGCCACTGCCACCCCATTCACCGCCCCGTCACCGCCACTGCAATCCCATTCACTTTTCTTTATTTACGTATAAAGGAAACATTCTTTAAAACTTAGTTAAATATTAGTTAATAACTATACAAAAACAAAACACGCAGAGAAAAAATTAATTAATATAAATTCCCTGATTTCCCTGCACTGTCCCCCCTTGAAGGTCTGTCCCCATCCTGAAAGCCTGATGCCCCCCCCCAACGACGTCCGATACATCCCTCCCCCCGAAGGACCGCCGACTCCCCAACAATATCGGGCCAGGAGGGAGCCCAAATCCTCCTGGCCACGGCGACCCCCTAACCCCACCCCGCACTACATTACGGGCAGGAGGGATCCCAGGCCCTCCTGCCCTCGACGCAAACCCCCCTCCCCCCAACGACCGCCCCCCCCAGCTTCAAAATGATGCCTGAAGTTACCTTGGGGGTTCTGAGCACTATTAATTTTAATTTATTGCAGCACTCCAGAAATATTTTTCTAATTGTTTTAACTTGGAAAAGCGAACCAGGATTGTCTTAATGAAAGGCTTATGTTCTGCACTGCAGCCCTCCTGCCCTCGACGCAAACCCCCCTCCCCCCAACGACCGCCCCCCCCAGCCGACCCGCGACCCCCCTGGCGACCCCCACGACCCCCCCACCCCCCTTCCCCGTACCTTTGGTAGTTGGCCGGACAGACGGGAGCCAAAACCGCCTGTCCGGCAGGCAGCCAACGAAGGAATGAGGCCGGATTGGCCCATCCATCCTAAAGCTCCGCCTACTGGTGGGGCCTAAGGCGCGTGGGCCAATCAGAATAGGCCCTGGAGCCTTAGGTCCCACCTGGGGGCGCGGCCTAAGGCACATGGTCGGGTTGGACCCATGTGCCTCAGGCCGCGCCCCCAGGTGGGACCTAAGGCTCCAGGGCCTATTCTGATTGGCCCACGCGCCTTAGGCCCCACCAGTAGGCGGAGCTTTAGGATGGATGGGCCAATCCGGCCTCATTCCTTCGTTGGCTGCCTGCCGGACAGGCGGGTTTGGCTCCCGTCTGTCCGGCCAACTACCAAAGGTACGGGGAAGGGGGGTGGGGGGGTCGTGGGGGTCGCCAGGGGGGTCGCGGGTCGGCTGGGGGGGCGGTCGGAGGTTCTTGGGGGGGCGGTCGTTGGGGGGGAGGGGGGTTTGCGTCGAGGGCAGGAGGGCCTGGGATCCCTCCTGCCCGTAATGTAGTGCGGGGTGGGGTTAGGGGGTCGCCGTGGCCAGGAGGGTTTGGGCTCCCTTCTGGCCCGATATTGTCGGGAAGTCGGCGGTCCTTCGGGGTGGGGGTGCGAGTGGTCCTGCCGGGGGGGGGATGTATCGGACGTCGGGGAGTCGGCCGGGCAAGAGGGCTTGGGCTCCCTCTTGCTCCGATCGCGGGTGCGGGTGGGAGCGCGTGCGAGCGGTCGTTCGGGGTGGGGGTGCGAGCGGTCCTGCTGGGGGGGTGAATCGGGCGTCGGGCGGTAAATAGCGGTTCCTAGAAGGGGGTACATTGGCCCGCGGGGACAAACCTGTTCACCGTTTCCGCGGTCGGTGAATGGCCTTGTCCCCGTCACCGCAGCGACTGCTAGTTTTCTTCCCCGTTTTCGGCGGTGACCCGCGGCTTAAATGCGGTGGCCGCGGGTAAACCGTCACCGTGTCATTCTCTACCTCAAAACATAGAAGAGACAATCCCTTCTCAAAAAAGCTTACAACAGTAGTCACTACACAGTGCTCAGGTGGGGGAATTACAGAGGGAATAAGACAGATATTGGTGCTAGAAGGTGGGTTGGCGTTTGTAATTGAAAGCATCTTCAAATAAGTGGGTTTTGGGTCTGGATTTGAATACTTCCATTGACGGAGACCACTGGGGGGGAATAGGGAGGGGCCGTGCCTTCATGCTTCCAATGGTCATCTGGCCATTTTGACCACCTTTTTGGCACTTATTCGTTATTGAAACAGATTTCGCTTCAAACGTTCAAGCTTTGCCCTGGATATTTTCTGCAATGTTCTATTATTTCAGAAAAGTGTCCAAATCATAAGTCCACCTTAATCCTACCCAAAACACACATCCAACACGCTTCCATGAGATTTAGATGCACTTCAGACAAACACCATAGAAAACCATCTAAAAAGTGTATTTCAAAAATGGCAGTAGACATTCTGGCAAGTAAGACACCTAAATACCACTTTGTGCCATTTTTGGATGTTTTTCTCTTTTGAAAATGAGCCCCGTAGACAAAATAGGAGAACTGTCCGATGCATAGTGTAAAGTAGTGAGGCTGGAAACCTCAGAGGAGTCTAGCAAACTGCTGATTCCAATAAAACACAGGGGTTGACAATGCCAGAGCACCACGCAAAAGACATCGGCTGAAAATGCAGGAAACAGGATATGTAGTTTTATGCTGTTACACAGTGAAAATATCAAAATAAAGTTGTTTCCTATCCAGAGTCCAGTGTTGGTCAAAGTACTTAGGTAAAAATAAATGTATATTTTAATGCTTAAGTAAAAAATAAATGTATAATGAAGAACTTCTTGAGTAAAGAGTAAAAGTAACTGCTACTGCAATGTCTGTTCACCAAGAATTGCTACCAGCTTCAGCTTCATCTCTGCTTTAAAGTGATCCAACTCATCACTGCTTTGTTTGGCTGCAGACCAGTAACCAGTTTAAACACAGGCCAACTCCACTGTTCATATAGGCTATATTCAATGAACAGCAAAATTTAAGATGGGAATATTTGCTGTTTGTGTGATAAGGTTTGCAGTAGCAAAATCCTGTCCCTAGTTTTTGCTGTTTCATTTGGTTTACTGAGGAACTGTCTTTTACATTGGTGAAATTATTACTTCAGTAAAAGTAAAAGTACAAATGTTATTCTGTACTTCATTACAAGTAAAAGTAACAAAACTTTTACTTAAGTACAGTAACTAATTACATTTACTTAGTTACTATACAACACTGCCAGAGTCCACATCTCCTAGCCCTCTCTCCCATGTTTCACTTCCTCAGCTGTTCCATCGACGAGCAGGTGATCAAGGTGGCGTGGCTGAACCGCTCCAGCATCCTGTATGCAGGCAACGACAAGTGGTCGATAGAACCCCGTGTGCAGCTGCTGACCAGGAACAACACGAAATACAGCATTCTCATCACCCATGTGGATGTCTATGATGAGGGTCTCTATACCTGCTCCTTCCAGACCCGGAGCAGACCATACACCTCCCAGGTCTACCTCATTGTCCAGGGTAAGACATTGTCTTACTTTTTTGGCTTCCAGATAGCTTAAATATTTCTTAGGTCTCATTCAATAGCAAATTAGTATGTGTGGCTCTTTTATGGTCCTTTTTATTATTCTATGCAGTTCTTTCCTTTTCTAATCATGGCCTGATTGACAGGCAAAGAAGGCACATGCCTCAGGCCCAAAAGGTTCAGGGGGACCTGGTGTGCTCCCATGCTGGAGGTGAACTGACTTGGTCCTGCATTCCTCTTTTCACGTTGTATGGGTCCCTGGCAGCAGCAGTGATCCCCACACACTGCCTGCCGCTGTCCCGGAAGCCTCCCCTCTGCTATGTCCTGCCCAGGTAGAGAAATAGGAAGTCGCAGCAGAGGAGAGGCTTCTGAGTCAGTGGCAGGCAGCATGTGGAGATCGCTGCCTTTGCTGGGGACCTGTTCAACTTGAAAAGAGGGTTGCAGGTCAGCACCATTTCATCTCCAGCACAGGAACCAGTGCTGTCCAGGTGCATTGCTCCTGGGGCCTTGAAGAGATGAAGAGGTGTGAGATGAGGGAGTGAAGGAGATATGCTGCAGAGGGGTGGGGGGGGAGAGGGAGAATTGCTGGGAATGGGGTGAAGGGGAGGAAGGGAGAAATGCAGCAAAGTGGTGAAGGAGAGAGAAATATGCTGCATGGAGAGGGGAGAGGAGGGGTGAGGGAGGGAGATAATATTGGGCAGAAGAGTGGAGGGGAGGAGAGGTGGTGCATATAGAGAGGGTGAAATATTGGACATGATGGTGGAGGGACAGGAGAGATGCTGCATGGAGGGAGGAGGAAGAGAGATGCTGGACCTAGGGCACAAGGGATGGAGAAAGAGGGAGAAAAGGTGGATGAGAGGGAAAGAGAGGTAGGAGGTAGAGAGGGGAGAAACAGGGAGTTGATGGATCCAGGAGCAGAGGGGAGTGATGGACAGATACTACTACTATTTATCATTTCTATAGCGCTGAAAGGTATATGCAGCGCTGTACATTTAACAATCAATAGATGGTTGCTGGTCAGAAGTGTTTACAATCTAAATTGGACAGACAGGACTTATAGGTGTTGGGAAGTTTCTTGCAGAGAGAATGATAAGATGGACATAGGTAATTTTATGGTCAGTAGGAGTTAGGAGTTGAAAGCGGCCTCAAAAAGTTAGTTTTTAGCTTATTTTTGAATACTGCTAGAGACAAAACCTGACATAATGACTCAGTCAGTCAATTCCATGCATATGGTGGAGCAAGATAGAAGGGATGGAGTCTGGAGTTGGCAGTGGAGAAGAGTACAGATAGGAGGAACTTGCCCGATGAACAGAGTTCACAGGAGGAGCATAGAGTGAGATAAGTGTGAAGAGATATTGAGGGGCTGCAGAGTGAGTGCACTTGTAGGTTAGTAAGAGGAGTTTGAACTGTTTTTGGAAATGGATGTGGAACTAATGAAGTGATGTGTGGTAGATCTGGCGGAATATATGTCATGCAGAAATTTTGCATGGATTGAAGGGAAGAGAGATGGTTGAGCGGAAGACCTAAGAGAAGCAAGTTGCAGTAATGTAAGCAAGAGGTGATGAGAGTATGGGTAAGTGTTTTGGTAGTGGGCTTGGAAAGAGAGGTTGGATTTTGATAATAATATACAGGAAGAAGTGACAGGCTTTAGCAGTTTGTTGGATCTGAGTGGAGAAGAAGAGAGAGAGAAGTCAAAGATGACTCTGAGGTTCTAAGTTGATGAGACAGAAAGCAGGAGAGTATTGTCCACCGAAACAGGGAATGGGGGAGGGGGGATTTGGTTTTAGGTGGATAATGAGCTCGGTCTTAGCCATATTCAGTTTTAGATGGTGGAGACATTCAGGTGTCAATGTTGGACAGGCAGGCTAAGACTCGGGCCTGGATTTCTATAGAGATAACTGGTGTGTAAAGGTAGATCTAGGAATCATCAGCATAGAGGTGATACTGAAAACCATGGGAGGAGATCAGTGCACCAAGGGAGTGGATATATATGGAAAAAAGGAGAGTGGGATAGCTGTGGAGCAAGATCCATCCTTGCATACACGTAAAATGCAATGGGAGAGATAAGAAGACACCAGAAGAGAACAGAACAGAACCCTGGAATCCCAGTGAGGACAGTGTATCGAGGAGTAGGTGGTGATCAGGTCATTAGAGATTTTAGCAAGAGCAATTTCCATGGAATGGAGTGGGCAAAAGCCTGATTGAAGTGGGTCAAGAATAACTTGAGAATAAACGAAGTCCAGGCAATGGTGGTAAACAACACATTCAAGTAGCTTGGATAAGCAAAGGATGATGGAGAAGGGGCGATAGATGGAGGGGAATGTGGGGGGGGGGTCTATTGAGGGTTTTTTTTTAGGAGAGGTGTAACTACAGCATGTTTGAAGACATTGAGAACAGTTGCAGTGGAGAGTGATAGGTTGAGGATCTGACAGATTGGAGGGATGACAGTGGGAGAGATAGCCCTGAGTAAGAATCGGAACAGAGAAGCAGATAGTGGGTTTGGAGAAGGAGAGAGGATGTGCAGTTTCCTCGTCAGTGATTTCAGAAAAGATGGCAGGTGTTGAATGGTGGTTGACAGAATGGACAGCTGAAAGAAATGGGAGAGGTGACCTGATTGAGAACTCAAGGTGAATCTTGCGAACCTCGTCAAAGATCTCTGTCATCATCTGGGGGGAAAGTGAAGAGGGGATTGGAGATGAGGGCACTGTGAGTAGAGAGTTGAGTGTGGCAAAGAGATGGTGATGGTTAGAGCTAAGACAGTTAGTTAAATGGACATAGTATTCTTGTCTGGCAAGTGAGATGGCAGACGAAGAATTTTAATAGGAATCTGGTATATGAAATCAGCATGTGTGCGGGATTTAAGCCAAAGATGTTCAGCAGATCGGGCACAGCAGTACAGGTAGTGAATGGTAGAGGTCAGTCAGGGCTGGGGTTTGGCGTGCCTTACAGGACATGAAATAGGAGGAAAGAGGGTATCTAGATCAGAGGAGAGAATGGTGTTATAGGAGAAGACAACTTCTTTGACAGACGTGTATGACATAGTAGTTGAAGGGAGAGTGGGACCGCAGTGGAGAAGGTGTAAGGGTTAATAGGCTGAAGGTTCCTAAATATATATGATTGGCCAGGACTGGGGGCAGGGGAAGGGTGATGAGTTCTGAATGTTAATAGATGATGGTCAGAGAGGGGAAGAGTTCTGGTGCTGAGTTTGGTGGTAAAGCATTTGGAGGTGAAGGCAAGGTCAAGGTGGTGGAGCACAGCTGGAGATTGTATGAGGATGTTGGAGAGAGAAACCTGGAAGTGTAGGAGTCATTGGGGTCATCAGCATGAATGTTGAAGTCACCAAGGATAAGATAAGAGGATGAAGGTTTGAGAAAGAATGGGAGAGTGTTGGGCCATGGGAGAGAGGGCAGGAGGGAAGAGAGAAGGGACAGGGAGATGAGAGGCTATGAGGATGGGTAGGGGAGAAAGAATAAGCAGATCCTGGGCTAGAAGGGTAGAGGGAGGAAAACCTGGGAATGGTAGAACTATATGGGAGAGGCCAGGAGGGAGAGGAGGGGTGGCAAGGAAATGAATAAGAGGATAGTGATTACAAAGGTTAGAAATATGGTAATGGGAGTAGATTAAATATGAAAGGGAAGGGAGAGCTGGGGAAGGAGTGAGATGGGAAATGGGAGAGCTACTGGGTAAGAGAAGAAGATGGAAATTTGATAGGTAGCTGGAAAGTTTAAAGGAGGAGATGGGTGAGAAAGAGGATGAAATTTGAACTGAAAGACTGGCAGAAAAAAAAAAGAGAGAGGAAAGAGCTAAAAAGGAGCAATCAATATGTCAAAGACAGGTGTATTGAGGGAATGGACAGGAGTGAGGAGAAAAGACAAATGGACAACAGCCACTTCAAGAAGAATTAGTAGACAGCCAAGACAGCAGAAAAGAGAAACTTGAACCAACATGATGGAAAAATTAAATGTCCAGACAACACAGGTAGAAAAAAAGGTTTTTATTTTGAATGTTTTAAATGGAATATGTTAGCTTTGGAAAATGTTCATAGCAAATGTTCAGTAGAAAAGAAAATTCATTTCTGTACTTATTTCTCTAGTACAGCAGTGCATGCTAAGTTTTAACTTCTTAGTGTTAGCAATTCATTTTCTATTTCATATTTCTATTTTGTGATCCCTTGTTTTATCTATGGTGAAGATTTGTCAGTGTGATAATAATGGCAGGTGAGGAAATTTGGGGGGCAGCATGGAGAAGCGGGGATTGGGGAGGGAGGCTCGTCTTTATTTTCTACCCTAGCATGTCTAACACAAGTCATGAACCTTTCTGTATAGTTGGTGGGGATCCCCAAGCATTCCCAGCTGAGGACCTCCTCCAAAGATAGCCAGAACTCCCTTCTACCAAGCTTTACAGTTGGTGGCAACATTCTTGAGCCACTGAAAACTAAATAAGTGGAAGATGCCAGCATAAGTGGCTTAGGGATGTAGCTGTTGCATGCAAAGCTTGGTAAAAGGGAGTTCTGGTCACCTTCAGAGAAAGTCTTCAGCTGAAAGAACGTGGCGATTCTCATTAGCTAGAGTATTTATATTTTGAGGTGGGAGTAAGGCATGACAGAGAAAAATTTGATGTCCACCCATCTTGGGCTCAGGCCCACCCAAAATTTGCAGTCTGCCTACGCCACTGGCTGATCCCAATCTTACAGCAATGCTTGAGATGTTGTCAGCAAAGAGGTGATTTTTGTTGTTTGTTTTGAATTTGGTGTAGGAGTGTGTGGTATCGTGATTAGATCTACAAACACAGCACCCTGAGGTTATGGTTCTGCAAGCCACTTAATCCTCCATTGCCCCAGGTACATTAGGTGGACTGTAAACCTGTGGGGACAGATAGAGGAAATGCTTGAGTACCTCATTGTAAACCACTTAATACACCAATCCCAAAATAAAGAAAAAAATAAATCAAGTGGAAATAAAGAAGTAAATAAGTAAACAAACAGTAGATAAATAACTGAGGGTGGAGCCAGGGGGGCCAGTTTATTTCTTTGCCTAGGACCCACCAAAGGATTAATCCTGCCGTACTACCAATAGGTTGATCCTGATGAAAACAGGTTATGTTGTGAGGCCTTTTGGTGCAAATATAAGAATTATCAAAAGATGTCAATTTTTAAGACTAATGGTTCTTTTTAAATAATAAATCATTTCTCTTTGCAGAAGCGTTTGAAACAGAAACAAGATGTCCCATCCAGTCTGCCTATCCATAGCATTCACTATCCCCTCCTTTTCCTATGAGATTCCACGTGAATTCATACACAGTCTTTGTCTCCACCACCCATAATAGGAGACTATTCCATGCATCTACCACCATTTTTTACAAAAATTATTTCCTTAGATTACTCCTTAGCCTATCACCTCTTAACCTCCATTCTGTGCCCACTTCATATGTATTTATGCCATTTAGATAGTATTTAAACATCTCTTATCATATCTCCTCTCTCCCGCCTTTCCTCAAAGTACACATATTGAGATCTTTAAGTCCGTCCCCATACGCCTTATGATATAGACCAGGGGTACCCACATTTTATGGGCTTGTGAGCTACTTTTAAAATGACCAAGTCAAAATGATCTACCAACAATAAAATTTTAAAAAACAGAGCACACTGTACGCAGATAAAATGTTAATTATCATTTATATTCCGGGGGGGTTTTCAAAGAGGTCGAGGCAGATGACTTTATGCAATGTCACCTCAGTAACAACTATACAAAAATAGACAAATATACCCCCTCCCTTTTTACTAAACCGCAATAGCATTTTTTAGCGCAGGAAGCTGCGCTGAATGCCCCATGCTGCTCTCAACGTTCATAGGCTCCCTGCGCTAAAAACCACTATTGCAGTTTAGTAAAAGGGGGCCATAGTGCAAAATATAGACAGCAGATATAAATTCTCAAAACGGACACAATTTGATCACTAAATTGAAAATTAAATCATTTTTATATCTTTGTTGTCTGGTGATTTCATGAGTCTCTGGTTGCACTTTCTTCTTCTGACTGTGCATCCAATATTTCTTCCCTTCTTTCAGCTTCCTGTATGCTTCCTCTCCTCCAGACCTCATTCCCTCCCCCAACTTTTTCTTCCTCTCTCCCTGTCCCCCTCTCCTTTCTTTCTTTCTTTCTTTCTGTCTCCCTGCCCCCTTTCTTTCTTTCTTTCTTTCTGTCTCTCTATCCCCCCTTTCTTTTTGTTTCCCTGCCTTTCCCCTTTCTTTCTTTGTCTTTCTTTCTTCCTGCCCTCCCCCAAACCACCGCCGCCGCAATGGGGGAACAGGCCCCCAAGAACTTCCTCTCCGACGTCAGAATTGACGTCGGGGGGAGGAGGGGAAGGCTGGGTGGCCCGGTGCTTCTGCGTCCTGTTTATGGCATCGGGAAGCAGGTAGAACGCGAAGGCAATGTGAGTCTATCGCGGAGCCCGAGATGGGTTCCACGATTGACTTGCATTGCCTTCGCGATCTACTGGTTGATCACAATCAACCTTTTGGGCACCCATGACATAGACCATCAGCCATTTTAGTTGCCTTCTTCTGAACTGACTCTATCCTGTTTGTATCTTTTTGAAAGTACGGTCTCCAGAATTGTACACATTATTCTAAATGAGGTCTCATCAGAGTCTTATATAGGGGCATCAATACCTACTTTGGCCATTCTTCTTCCTATGTACCCAAGCATCCTTCTAGCTTTCACTGTTGCCTTTTCAACCTGTTTGGCCACATTAAGATCATCACCCAAGTCCCACTCCTCATTCGTGTACAGAAATTCTTCATCCCCTAAACTGTACCGTTCACTCGGGTTTCTGCAGCCCAAATACATGACCTTGCATTTCTTAGCATTAAATCGTAGCTGCAAAATTTCAGACCATTCCTCAAGCTTTGCTAGGTCCTTCCTCATGTTTTCCACATTTTCAGGGGTACCTTCTCTATTGCAGATTTGTTATCATCCACAAAGAGACAACTCTTATCAGTCAGTCTTTCAGCAATATCACTTACAAAAATGTTAAAAGAACAGGCCCAAGAACTTAACCTTGAGGCACATCACTGGTCTAATCTAATCTAATCTAATTTCTATTTTATATACCGGATCATTCCAGCAAGGACTCGAGCCAGTTAACAAAGATTTAAAAGAATATAATATAAAACAATAAATTAGTTCAGTCATCAGATAAGAATCTCTGAAAGAGATTATTTTTCAGATTTTTCCTAAAAAGTGATAGAGATAATGACGTTCTGATAATCGAGGGAAGATCGTTCCAAACTTTTGCCAAGGAATAGGATAAGGAATGTAAGAATTTACCTAGGGTTTTAATCCCTTTAACAGAAGGAAAGAGCAATTTAAATGTATGTGTATTCCTGGTAGTGTGAAACCAAAGAGAGTTAAATGATAGAGGTAATAAAGGTGAAAGAATTCCATGTAAAATTTTAAAAATTACATTGGCACACTAAAATTGAATTCGCCAGTAAACAGGAAGCCAATGAAGTAACCTCAACAATGGATAGGCATGATCATATTTATGTCTTCCAAAAATTAATTTGGCCACAGTGTTCTGAATAAATTGTAGCCTCTTCAGATTAAAATTGGTTAATCTGATATACAGGGAATTTGCATAATCCAGATGTGCCAAGATAATCGCTTGAACAAAAACCGCAAAATGATTTTGATGAAAGAAACCTCGAACTCTCCTCAACATCCGTAAATTAAAATAGCACTTTTTAGATAATTTGAATAATAATAATAATTAATAATAATAATTTTATTTTGTATACTACCATATCCAGGAAGTTCTAGGCGGTTCACAACAATTAATTGAAATACAAACAATGCATATAATATAAGAAAAATACATACATGCCATAAAAGGAGGGTACAACAATCATAAAAGAATAAAAGATTATAATAATAAAATATGTTAAGAACTCAGCCTGTTAAATAATTGAGTTTTAATCTGCTTTCTAAAATCAAGATAAAGAAGAATCTAAAATAAAACCTCAGAGTGATCTCCATTGACCACTACACTCTGTTGCCTTCCACTCAACCAGTTCCTGGGGCCTATACCGAGGGCACTCAGTTTATTAGATGCCTGTGTGGAACACTGCCAAAGGCTAAAATCTATGTACACCACATCTAGCGCACTCTCTCTATGCAATTCTCTGGTCACCTAGTGAAAGAAATTGGTCAGATTTGTTTCAGGTCCTGTAATCCACTGGATTCCAGAAACTGTATTATTCTCTGTTTTATAAGCATTTCCATCAATTTATGTACCATGGAAGTCAGACTTGGCGGCCATCTTCCTTACTTCCATTTTTGTTGAGAGGGTCCACATCCACCCTTCAATCCTCTAGTACCACTCCCAACTCTAGAGAAGCATTGAAAAGTGCAGCTAGCACAGTCACTAGAACTTCCCTAAGTTCCCTTTAGTACCCTCTGATGTGCACCATCCGGCCCCATCGCTTTATCCACCTTTAGTTTAGTGAGATTCTCAACACAATTCTCAGAAAATTGGTGAGGTTCTACCACACCCTCAACACAATTCTCAGAAAATTGGTCAGGTTCTACCACACCTCCAGCGTTATTTGATCTTGTTTTCAGTGGTCCTGCTCCCAGCGCTTCAGCTGTGAACACAGAACAGAAATATTTGTTATACAATTCATCTTTATCTTTATCAGCTTCTACATATTCCTCCCCTTCACCTTTAAATCTCACAATACCACTTTTGCTCTTTCTCCTACCTATCTAAAAAAATGTCCTGTCCCCTGTGTTTTACCCTGTCTGCTATTTTTTCTTCCATTTGCATCTTTGCTTTCCTGACTACTCGGCTAGCCTCTCTTAATTTTTCCAGCTATGTTTACCTGTCTTTTCTGCAATCTTTTGTAGTTTATGAAAGCTAATCTCATTTCCTTACCTTCTCAGCTACTACTTTTGAGAACCAAAGTGGTCTTCTTTTATTCTTACTTTTACTTACTTTCTTTACAAAATGGTTTGTTGCCCTTACAATAGCTCCTTTCAGTTTTGCCCACTGCTTTCCTACTTTCTTCCCATTCAGACAACAATTCCTTGACATTAAGCCTCCCATCTGAACAAAACTATTTTTTTTTTCTAAGTTTAGAACCTTCACTTTCAAATGAGCCCTCTCTACACTTGGCAGACTTAATTGAATTTTAATTTCAAAATAACTCTGGTTGGCTTGCATATCTAGATATGACAATGTACTGTATATACTCGAATATAAACTGAGATTTTTGGTCCCAAAAATGGGCCAAAAATGGGGATCCTTTTTTATATTTGAGCCCTTCCCCCTGAAAACTACTGTTGCTGCTCAATTTTGGGTCAACAAATGGGCCAAAAATGGGGATCGGTTTATATTTGAGACCTTCCTCCTGAAGACCACTGTCACTGCTGTCCTCCTGCTCAACTCCCCTCGAAGACCATAGACGCTACTATCATCCATTCCAAACCCTCCCCACCTCCACCAGACCACCGGCACTGCTCTCCTCCACTCAAACCCCCTTGCTCCCAAGCCACTGGTACTGCTTTCCCCCCTTTCTTACCCAAGCTGATCAGCGCTGTTGTCCATCTACTCCTCCATCACCCTGACCAGCACATTACTTACCATGTTCATGCCGGTGCTATAAGAGGTTGATACTGATGTTCTATGCTGAGCTGGTGCAGGGCCTTGAGCATCTGCACATGCTCAAGGCCTTCCGGTCCCACCCTTTCCGAGATTCTCATTCTCAATTCTCGAAGCATTTGAAAGGGTAGGAGCTGGAAGGCCTTGAGCATGTATGGATGAGCATGTATAGATGCTCAAGTCCCCATATCAGCCCAGCATAGAACATCGGTGTCAGTCTCTTCCAGCATCAGAATGTGTATGGTAAGTAAAGTTCTATAATAGGTATGCCCCTCCCACCCCATAAAATCTGAATGAGAGAGTATGTACCTATCTCTAGAACAGCAGCACATGCTATGGGAAAGCCTAGTAGAGCATAACACAGGTGTCTTAAGTAACTTGTGGATGGGGTAGAGAACCACAAAGAGGAGGACCCAAACCCAGACTCTTAACTACTACATTTATGGTATAAAGTGTGAGACCACCTAACCTTACTATACACCACACTGATGTACAAGTTTATTAAAAATTTGATATCCCGTCAAATCAGGCTTCACGGTGGCTTACATATTAAAAATAGAAGGGGAAGCAAAGAAAAATTAAAAAATAAACTTATAAATAAATACAAAATCACGAATTAAACTGGAACAAAGGGATAAAAGGAAAGAACTACAATTTTAAAAAGTAAAGAAGGGGAGGGAAAAAATGAGGGAAAAGGGAGACTAGTGACCGGCATAAGTGTCGGTAGAAAGTAATAGCAGCGTCCTTATAAGGACGATCATAAATCAAAGGCATCTTTGAACAGGAATGTTTTCAAATTTGATTTAAAGACGGGGAGTGATGTGTTTTCTCTTAAGAAATTTGGAGTTGAGTTCCATAAAGAAGGGGCGAGAGCAGGCAGCGGGGGGCAGGATTGGAGGTAGGGCTGGGGCAGGATCGAGGGCACAATGAGGCAGAACCAGAGTGTGACGGGGTGGGCATGGGTAGGACTGGACGGGCCTGGGGGTGGGTCTAGGGGGTCCGGATTTTCCAGAAGGAAAACCTGGTAACCCTAGACATAACATACAGACTTAGTGGACATAGGGTGGTTTAAATTGCAGCATTTTGCGAATAAGACATAGCATAACATAGAGGTAAAATAGCTTTTGCTTTGCCGGTGTATGCATCATTGAAATATGGCAATTTTTGATCCGGTGGGTATTACAGATAAGTTTTACTGAGAATGAGGTTAGTTTTTAGAATATAGTACAATTTGATTTTGTTTGGAGTGAATTGTAAGTTTGGTAGGCCTATTTCACCTCCTGTAAGTTGTAATTAAATATTTACATTTCCAATTAATGTGGGATTCTTTTTCTGTGTGGAACTGTGAAGTGTATTATTATTTTTCATATTTTCCATCTTAAAGAAATGGTAGAAACATATAACTAAGATTCCCTGGTGCACAATAGGGCTGAATTTTATTGTCATACAAAAAAAAACCTACTACTTCTGGAATAATTCATCATTTAACTTCTTTATGTGTTTATACTGGAAACTACTCCAGAATTAAGGCCCCCTTTTTACATAGCCATGCAGCTGAGTGCCGCACGGCAAATGCTCCAATGCTCATTCAATTCCTTTGGTGGTTGGAACATTTAACATGCCGGCCTTCGATGGTGGCTTTAATAAAAGAGGGGGTAAAATGGATTGAATACTTGTTCAGATCACATGTAAGACCTATTTTGCTAACCTTTGTTCCTATAGATACAGAGGGGCCATCATAATGAAGCATGCTATGCTTGCGCAAGCTTAGCTTGGCTTTTGCACACTCTATGTAAAAATGAGTTTGCATATTCATTTGGTGTATTAGTGCACAACTCTTTCAAATCCCACACTATAGAGGGTTGAGCACAGGGTTTTCTAATGCTGAGGCTGAGGAAATGAGAGCTGGCGTGATTAAAAGGTGAAGTGAAAGAGGCTATTAGAGCTAAAAAAAAAAATCCTTTAAAGAATGGGAAAAAAAGATCCGAATGAAGAAAACAAGAAGAGACACAAGCACTGGCAAGTTAGATGCAAAGCATTGATAAAGACAGCTAAGAAGGAATATAAAGAGAAACTTACAAAAGTGGCAAAAACTCATAACAATTTTTTTAGGTACATCAGAAGCAGAAAACGTGTGAGGAAATCCATGGGATCGTTGGATGATCAAGGAGCAAAAGAGGAGCTCAGGTAGGATAAGGCCATAGCGGAGAGACTGAATGAATTCTTTGCTTCGGTCTTCATGAAAGAAGATGTAAGAGATCTACCTGAACCAGAAATGGTTTTCAAGGGTGATGATGCGGAGGAACTGAAAGAAATCTCAGTGAATCTAGAAGATGTACTAAGCTAAATTGACAAATTAGAAAGTGATAAATCACATGGACTGGATGGCATACATGCCAGAGTACTAAAAGAACTCAACCATGAAATTGCTGTCCTGCTGTTAGTGATCTGTAACCTGTCACTAAAATAATCTGTAGTACCTGAAGATTGGAGGGTGGCCAATGTTACACCAATTTTTTTAAAAGGTAAGCCTGACTTCATTGCCTGACTGGTAAGCCTGATTTCATTGCCGGGCAAAATGGTGGAAACAATTATAAAAAATAAAATTGTAGAACATGTAGACAAACATGATTTAATAAGACAGAGTCAGCATAGGTTCAGACGAGGGAGATCTTGCCTCACCAATTTACTTGATTTCTTTGAAGGTATGAATAAACTTGTGGATAAAGGTGAGCTGGTTGATGTAGTGTAAAGCTTTTGATAAAGTTCCTCATGAGAGGCTTTTGAGAAAATTAAAGTGTCATGGGATAGATGGAAAAAGTTAAGTTGTGAATTAGGAATTGGTTATCGGATAGAAAACAAAGGCTAAGGTTAAATGTTCATTTTTCTCAATGGAGGAGAGTAAATAGTGGAGTGCCGCAGGGGTCTGTCTGTACGGGGACCGGTGCTATTTAACTTATTTATAAATGATCTGGAAATTGGACTGACGAGTGAGGTGATTAAATTTGCAGATGACACTAAACTGTTTAAAGTTGTTAAAACGCATGCGGATTGTGAGAAATTGCAGGCAGATCTTTGGAAATTGGAAGATTGGGCGTCCAAGGAACAGATGAAATTTAATATGTACAAATGCAAAGTGATGCACATTGGGAAGAATATCCCAAAACACAGTTACTGGATGCTAGGATCAATCTTGGGGGTTAGCGCCCAAGAAAATGATCTGGGTGTCATAGACAATACAATGAAACTTTCCACCTAATGTGCGGCAAAGACCAAAAAGGCAAACAAGGAATCAAGATGGCGATGGAGTGAGTCACGCTTTCAAGTGGCTCCTGCACTCTGTCAGCAAATTTACATTTTTCCACAGGAATCTTACCTTTCTTAGCATGCCTAAGCACAGGGGTAAGCAGAGGAGTGTTCTTCCTGCCTCCTCTTCCACTTCCTTGACGCGACAAGCGGCAATAACAGCTTATGCTGTTCCAGTTGGAGCGGGCGTGTCCATTGACTGAGGTGGGCAGACCTTGGTCTTGGAGGGCGAAGTATCGCTCCGCCTTTTGGGGCCTGGAGTTCCTCCGCGTCCTGGGACGGTGACAGGGATGCCTTCAACTGCACAGGAAGCGCCGGAGTTGGTGTCTCCGTCAGCGTTGCAAGTCTCACCCCTGACCCCAGATGTGAGTTACAGCTTGCCGACTTCTTCACAGCAGGCACTGGTGTCCGTAGGACCCACATTCCGGAGTGTAGCAGGGAATGAGGAATTGAAACCATTTGGGGAATCTCCTGGAATATATCTCCCTGCTCCTCTGATTAAACCAGCGATGACTGACATGGACGCGATCTGGAGTGCCTTGGAAACTTTACATAAGGTATGCTCCCAGTTTGTTCCTTCCGTACAAAACACTAATATTAAATTTAAAACTTTTGAAGACAAATTCCAACAACAGTCTATTAGAATGGACAAATTGGAGAAATCAATGGCAGAACTGAAGGTTTCTACTAATTTACAATTGAAGAAAAAGGTATTACTTACTAGGAAAATAGAAAATTTGGAGAATGCAAACAGGAACTTGAACTTGAGAATTATAAATTTCAATCACCTAGAGATTTATTTCATTCCTTCTTAAACCTAGTCTTGAAATTTCCTGAAAATAATATGCCACCGCTACAAAAGCTATATTACCTGAATCTTCCTAAAGAAGATAAAGAAAAAGGAGACGCATTACTAGGAGAATTGGATTTCACTGGCATGCTGGAAACATCTCAAGAGGAAATTGTATTTAGAGCCACTTTACTGGTAACTTTTGTTTTTCTTCAAAATAAAGAAGCAATCCTTTGTCTTTTTTATAGGACTGATAATGTGGAATTTCATGGATTCAAAATTTCAATTTTTCCTCATGTATCGAAGTGGACGCAAGCCAAACGTAAGAAATTTCTGGCCTTTTGTCAATCTGTTTTGAGTTTAGGAGCAACTTTTCAGTTACATTTTCCTTGTAAATTTTGCATTACTTATCAGAATAACAGATATATTTTTTATGAACCCGATCAATTGCAATTTTCTCTTGAGGGTAAAGCAACTACAAGAATTCCAGAGACTTCCATGGAATCAGCCAATCAGACCATTAATTAATTAATTCCAACTGCACTCTGTAATTTGACTTAATTTAGAGTTATTTCCTGAAATCCAACTTCCCTTGGAAGTGATTGATTCTCTTCCCCCATAATATGGACTTTAGTTTTAGTTAGTAATGTGGAATTATTTTATAATTGTATTATTTGTTTCTTCTTTAATTGTTATATTTCCTTTCAAGTATTCTTTATTCAACTTGTAAAAGAATATAAATAAATTTAAAAAAAGCAAACAAGATGCTAGGAATTATATTAAAAGGGATGGTTATAATGCCTCTGTATCGCTCCATGGTGCGACCTCACCTGGACTATTGCATTCAGTTCTGGTCTCTTTATCTCAGGGGTGTCAAAGTCCCTCCTCGAGGGCCGCAATCCAGTCGGGTTTTCAGGATTTCCCCAATGAATATGCATGAGATCTATTAGCATACAATGAAAGCAGTGCATGCAAATAGGTCACAGGTCATATTCATTGGAGAAATCTTGAAAACCCAACTGGATTGCAGCCCTCAAGGAGGAATTTTGACACCCCTACCTTATCTGAAGAAAGATATAGTGGCACTAGAAAAGGTTCAAAGAAGAGTGACCAAGATTATATAGGGGATGGAACACCTCTCATATGAGGAAAGACTAAAAAGGTTAGGGCTCTTAAGCTAGGAAAAGAGACAGCTGAGGGAAGATATGATTGAAGTCTACAAAATCCTGAGTTGAGTAGAGCGGGTACAAGTGGATCGATTTTTTTCCCCCATCAAAAAGAGTGGATAGCGTAGCTGGTTTTAAGAAGTGTTTGGACAATTTCCTGGAAGAAAAGTCCTTAGTCTGTTATTGAGAAAGACATGGGGCAAGCCACTGCATGCCCTGGATCGGTAGCATGAAATGTTGCTATTCTTTGGGTTTGGCCAGATACTAGTGACCAGGACAGGCTACCGTGAGAACGGGCTACTGGATTTGATGGACCGTTGGTCTGACCCAGTAAGGCTATTTTTATGTTCTTATAAATCCAGATGTAGTATGTAGAATAGCGCTGTATAGATTTTTTCTCATTAGCTATTGTTTTCATAAAGGCTACAGAAGTGGCACTCAAAAGTATATGTTCTCATTCTGAACATTCGCCACTAAGCTTCTTCTTAAGCCCAAATATATTTATTCAAAAATCTTTCAAAAAAAGCATTTTCTTTTTTCCTTTCCTTTCCTTTTCATTTTATTTTTCTTTTAAAATAGCAATCAGTCATAGTACTTATCTTTAATCTAGAGTTCTGACCCTTAGCCAACATGCATGTTTCACAACAAAATCTGCATCAGGGCATGATGTTTTAAAAAAATATTAAAAGTCTGAAATGTATCCATCAGTATTTTTTCTTCTACTAAAAATTATATATATATATATATATATCTCAAAAAAACATGGTACTCACAATCATTCTTCTATTGCCAATCTGTTATAACATGGCTCAATGGTGTCTAAAGTGCCATTAAAAAAGCTTGCTGACATCATAATCTACTTGCCAATTGCCCATAGGATTACATTTTTTAAAATGTATCCAATCAGAGTCCTTCCTTTCAAGCTGCTGAAAAAAAGCAATTTTAAACACTAATAAACATATTAAACGTAAAGTTTATCTATAATACTGTTAAGGACATCCAGTCAAGTTTAGCTTTCAATCTATTTGGTTCAAGTGTCTGCAACTCAAAAATCCAGCATTGTTCTTTATATTTTAGTAGCGTTCCATAGTGAGTAAATGTAGCATCCACTTATGTATATGCCAGATGAACACTAAGCAATATTCTGCAAGCACAAGGGTCATTATACTAAGCTGTGTTAAAAAATGTCATAATGAAGGATACACTAAAGCAGGGGTGTCTAACCTCTTGGCTTCACTGGGCCGCATTGGCCGGAAAAAATGTTTCTGGGGCAGCACAAACTTTCAAATGCTGCAGCTAGTCATAGGAGGGAGCCGGCAAGATGGTAAACACCCGGGGGCATCAGAAGAAAACACTGCATCACCTTCGACTGGGGCCGCACAAAATACTTCACGGGGCCGCTTGTGGCCCTTAGACTGCAGGTTGGACACCCCTGCACTAAAGGGTTCTGCGTTAGTTTTGCCATTTTCACCTGCTAAGTACATGGTGTATATGATTATTTTTTAATTTTTTGAGGGGTAGGGAGGAGGTAGCATGTCAGAGGCAAACAATAGGCATGGAACTAGTATACTGGTATTATCAGTGTGCTTGCTGGTTAGCAAATCCATAAACAGAACCAGTTTAGGTGCCTAGATCAGTGTGTCTAGCCGATCTAGGCACATAACTTAATTTTTTTAATTTGCCTAATTAATGCTGATAATTGAAAGAGCTATGAAAAACCAATTAAAAATCATTAAAAGAAATTAGTTTGGCACCAAGCACTTTGAAGTCGATATCTACACCCAGGCGCTTACTAGCCCCTACCAGCAAGTAGATGTGGTTAGGGATGGATTCAGGGCAGAGGTGTGCGTGGATTGACTTAGGCATACTTATTTAGGCCCCCTCAAAAAACCTGTCCTAAATGCCAGTGTGCCTAAGGATTTAATGCCTGCCAGTGCCAGGGGTAGATATTCAGCTTGGAGAAGCTTGGAGAAGAGATGACTGAGGGGAGATATGATAGAGGTCTATAAAATACTGAGTGGAGTGTATTGGGTAGACTTGAATTGCTTGTTTATTCTTTCCAAAAATACTAGGAATGAAGCTACTAAATAGTAGATTTAAAACAAACTAGAGAAAATATTTCTTCACTCACTATATAATTAAACTGGATTTCATTGCCAGAGAATGTGATGAAAGTAGTTAGTTTAGCCGGGTTTAAGAAAGGTTTGCATAATTTCCTAAAAGAAAAGTCCATAAGCCATTATTAAGATGGACTTGGGAAAATCCACTGCTTATTCCCAGGATAAGCAACATCAGATCTGTTTTACTTTTTGGGATCTTGCCAGGTACTTGTGACCTTGGTTGGCCACTGTAGGAAACAGGAAACTGGGCTTGATGGTTGTCCCAGCATGGCAACCCCTATGTTCCTAGGTTGCACCTAAAATTTATATAGTTAAACCCTAGAACTGGTGTTAATGTAATGCCTAAATACAGCAGGCATACACGCAATTTATAACATTCTGTAAATTACACACGTAAGATGGAGCTCTGCCTATGTCCCACCAATGCTCTGCCTCTGTGAACATCTCCTTGGCAAATAAGCGGTATATAAGTGGTTTTGGGTATTTGAAGAATAGTGTATAGGTACCCTGTAGCACTTCCATGACTAAATACTAATATGAGGGTCATTTCATAAATAATGCACACTATTTTTTTATTTTTTAATTTACGTTTGTTTGTTTTTTCAAGTATTTCTTTACAATCCTTCAATATAGTCTCCCTGCTTTGCAATGACTGAGTCCCAACGTCTGGGAAGCTTCATTATTCCATCTAAGATACCATTTTAGTTCAGTTGCCGAATGGCTCGGGTACCGGTGGAAGAAAGCTCTTCCAGAGATGCAAAACGATGTCCACGCATAGGTTGTTTCATCTTTGGAAAAAGGTTGAAGTCTGGTGGTCTCATGTCTGGACATTAGGGAGCATGAGGTAACACATCCCAGCCCTATTTGCGTAGTTTTTCAATGACATTCCCTATGTGCGGGCGAGCGTTGTCGTGAAGAATGAGTGGCCCAGTCAAGAGCAACTGAGGTCGGGTTTTGTGCATTTTTCTGCACATTTTTTGCAAAAAATGATGATAATACACTGCTGTGACACTTATTTCACATGGAACTTTATCTGTGATGATGATGCCTTCATGATCATAAGCAAAAATCATCATTTGTTTGACTTGATTGAGCTCGTTGAAATTTTTTGAGTTGTGGGGAAGATGGAGCTCTCCACTCATCATTGAAAAACTACGCGAATACGCGAAAGTATTTTTTAGTGCAGGCTGGCACGCTGAATGCTCTGCGCTGCTCCTGACGCTCATAGGAACTCTGTGAGTGTCGGGAGTCGCACAGAGCATTCAACACGCTGGCCTGAGCTAAAAAAAACGCTAGCGCGGTTTTGTAAAAGGGGAATGGAGAGGGGTATAAATACAGTAAATAAATAGTGCTGGACCAGAAGAGAGTATGAAATAAGAACTGGGAACTAAGAAATCATTCAAGACCTGAGCTATAAAAGGTTGTAAAAGATACACAAAAATAGTGACACATCATTAGGCAAGGAAAGACACAGCTGATAGGATAGTTCATGCTACATCTTTAGCTACTAGTCAGTGGATAATTGGTAGAATCACTGTGTTAGCTGTTGTTTGTCTGTCTTGCACTCAGCTGCCAGTACAATGGTAAATCTAGCATTGTCTAATAGTAAAATGGTATTCTATAATTCCACTAAGTAAGTCCAAGGCCTTACAGGTATACTTTCACTATAGAAAGAAATGTTGAGAAAAAAAAAAAGATTGTGACTTTCCCATCTTTAAAATACTCCTAACTTTATTATACTAATTTAAAATAAATTAGGAAAAAATACACTGCAATATTTAATAAATAAGACCTCATATTTTATAGAGAAAATAATGACATGCCAACCCCATGACTATTTTTACTCTAAACAGAGATTTCCTTGGACTAGAGTACACAATGGGGATAAAATTCAACCCTTGGTGGTAAGCGGTTTGTAAGCCACTCACTAGGAATCAGTGGGTCCTGGGCGGGAGGACTGAGATGGGTCCCCCGGTGCCTTTCCACACACTGAGGTCCAGCACCTCCCTGTCCCCCATGCTCTGCTACTTACCTGCCCGCTGAGTCCACCACAGCTACAGCATCAGAGACAGCCCCAAAGGCTGCCACTCTGGCCAGTGGGACCTTTCTTCTGCTGCATCCCACTCACAGGAAGTTGCATCAGCCCAACAGGATGCAGCAGAAGATAGGTCCCACCAGCCAGAGAGGCAGATTTTTGTGCTGTCTATGACACTGTAGCTGTGAAGGACCTGGAAGGCAGGTAAGTAGCTGAGCACGGGGGGAGGGGAGGTGCCGGACCTTAGAAGGGAGGGTTCAGCTACAGGTGGCCTTGGACATTTTTCCGAGCTCACTCAAGGGTATCTACACCTCTGGACTCACAGCTATGGGCTGAAATAACTGAATATTCAGTGCTGGAGCAAGTAGTGTTCATGGCACTGAATATGTGTGTGTGCTGAATTGAAAGTTAACCAGTCATTGGCTGATATTCAGCCTAGTGGCTGGTTAACCCAGTCGTTAAAGTTAGGACAGACATTTTGCGCTCTAACTTTAAGCACTTATTTAGCTAGTTAGCAGACTGCATAGTGCTGCTAACCAGCTAATTAATGGCTCTGCCCCTTGACCTAACCTAGCTGGTTAGGGAATGGTTAATTAGCAGAGATATTCAGTGGCACTACCTAGTTAAGTGCCACTGAATATCTACGAATATCCAGCTCAGCGGAGTTTAATCAAGTAGGTACTTCTCCTGCCAAGTTAAACCTCTTTGAAAATCGAATCTAATGCTGCTATGAAGTATCCTTAAAGCTGTGGTGTCATTTGTCGCTACTTTGTGATGGATTTCCTTTGCTTGGATGTTGTTTTGTTATACTGCCTTATTGCTTTAGAGTAGTAGTTCTCAAACCTCTCCTGGGGACTGCCAGCCAGTAGGGTTTTTTATTTATTTTTTAATTTGTTTTATATCCCATCCTCCCCAGAGAGCTCAGAATGGGTTACAAGACAATGTACATAATACTTGGATGAAACGAGTTGCATAGTAGTAA
Organism: Geotrypetes seraphini; assembly: GCF_902459505.1. Lineage (NCBI taxonomy): Eukaryota > Metazoa > Chordata > Amphibia > Gymnophiona > Dermophiidae > Geotrypetes > Geotrypetes seraphini. The sequence continues at coordinate 78,010,727 of NC_047094.1, forward strand.
TTAGTCAATAGGGATACAGTGGCATTTATATAATACAGTTGTACTTCCTTAATTAACTTTCACAGATTCTAAATTAACCTTCACATTCTCAGTTAACATTCACAAGTAATATTGTTTACAGTTACATAATACATTAGTCAACTGGTGCCCGACAATTATATATAATACATTTTGTTCATCCTAATTTAACATTAATAACATTTACAGAGGGGAATTTGGGTCTAGGTGCTTTGTCATAAGGATACCCGCCTTTGGGGTTAGGTGAAGAGGTGTGTTTTTATTGCTTTCCTGAAGCTTAAAAGCCCTTTGATGGATCTGATTTGGTGAGACAATTTATTTCAATACCTTGGTAGGATATCTGAGTAGGATCTGAGTAGGATCTGCAGATGGAGGCTACGACCAAGGGATGTTTCCTCCTGAGAGAGGACATAAAGTGGAAGTTTGGCTGATATGTGGTCAGGTGCCATGTTGTGAAGAAACTTATATAAACTAAACTAAACCTTTTTAAAAAAAATTATTTATTCATTTTAAAGCCATAAGTAAGTACAAAATATAATACAATCATATAACTCTATAAAAGCACTTAAATACAATTACAATTATAATCTATGACAAAACGATATATCACACCCCCCCCTAATTATATTCAAAAAGTACACTCAAATTGAGAAATTGAAAAATACATTCCAACCCGCCCTCCCACCCACCCACCTGGACGTGTATGACCAAAGGGCATAATCACCAATCACTCTTTACAAAATTTTGTCAATGGCTCCCAAATCTACAGAAACTTCTTATAATATCCTTGATGAATGGCCATATTACGTTCCATCTTAAAAACCGTGACAGAGAGACTCCCACCAAAAGGAATAGTTCAGTCTATCCCAGTTTTTCCAATTCCTTAGAATAAGCTGTATGGCAACCCCTGTCATAAGAAAGAGAAGTTTATTATTGTGAGATGAAATTTGGCTTTTAGTTCTCATCATAGTGCCAAATAGCATAGTGTCATATGTTAGTGCCACTGAATTTTCCATTACTTTGTTTACCTGATCCCAAATGGATCTCCAAAAATTGAAGTATCAAGGGACAATAAAATAATAAATGGTCTAATGTCCCAGGTTCGAGATGACAGTGTCAACACCTATTAGACTTGAAACTATCTAATTTCTGTAACCGAACTGGGGTCCAAACTGCTCTATGTAACATGAAAAAAAAAACACAAGTTTGTCTCATAGATAACTAAACTAAACCTTAATTTTATATACCGGGTCTTCAACCAAAAAGGTGCTCAACTCGGTTTACAATAATGTAAGTATAGTACATAAATATAGAAGAAGAATGTAATCTAGAGTGGCTTAGTTTCCAAATTGTTTAGTAAACAAGAAAGTTTTCAGAGCTTTCTGAAATAAAATGAAGGAGCCTAGACTTCTAAGTGAAAGCGGTAACTCATTCCAGAGCTCAGTTAATTTGAAAATGAAAGAGTATGCTAGTACTAAGCCTTTAAAGACACAGTGTTTGACTATTGGCAGCCAGTGTGCTGCCGATAGTGCTTGGGATATGGGGGTCATGAATGAGAAGGTTTTTTAGAAGTCTAATTGCTGTGTTTTGTACATGTTTGAGAGGTTGAAGATTTTTAGCTGTCAATCTGTTGAATAGTGTGTTGCAGTAGTCCATGCGAGATAGGACGAAAGCATAGACGAGTTGGGTGAAGTCAGGTTCAGAGAAGTAGTTTCTTATTTTCTGGAGTTGTCAGAGATAGTAGAATGAAGAGGAGACCACTTGGGAGATATGGTTGAAAAGTGATAGGTTAGAGTCAAGAAGTATCCCTAAACTGCAAGCTTGTTCTTTTGTGGTTATGGTAGTTGATTCCCAGAGATGAGAAGGTCGAGCATAGGTGCAGTGCTCCTTGTGGATCCAGAGGAGTTCTGTTTTGGAGGTGTTCAGTTGCAGTTTGTGAGTGGACATCCAATTTTTGATTTCTGAGAGACAATTATGAAATTTTATAGTCTAGGAGTCACAATTTTTTCCTAGTGGAAGATATAGTTGGATGTCATCGGAGAAGGAGTAAATCTGGATTTGGTGTTTATGGGCTATTTCTAGGACAGGTGCAATATAGAGAGTGAACAGGAGTGAGGATAGTAGAGCCCCCTGTGGCATGCCTTGTTTTGGATTCAAGACAAAGTTGGACAAGTTCCTGCTAAACTGGAACGCACGCAGGTGAGGTTGGACTCATTTAGAGCACTGGTCTTTGACCTGGGGGCTGCTGCGTGAGTGGACTGCTGGGCACAATGCACCACTGGTCTGACCCAGCTGCGCCAATTCTTATGTTCTTATGATAAGGTAGCTTTGTTTGCTTATCACTTCTGTTATATTTATTTATTTGGGGGGGATTTATTCATCAGATTTATAAAGAAATTATATGCAAATCTCTCTCATCCATATTCATTAGGAATATCCTGAAACTCTAACTGGCTTTGAGAACCACTGTTTTTAGTGTATGGTTATTCCTAGCTACTTTGGAAATAACAGAATGAGCAAACAAAGATTCAAAGAGAAAACAGTTAAAGAAAGATTAAAATAGAGAGAAAGTGGTGAGAAAAAAGTAGGAATAAAAAAGAGGAAGATAGATTTTAAAATGATGAGAGAGAGTAAAAGACTAGAAAAAAAAAAAGAAGAGATGGAAAATAGACAGCAAGGAGAATAAAGACACAGAATTTGCATCAAGGGATAAACAAAATGAAGGACATAAAAAGATGAGTTGGGATAGAAAAAAATATTGAAATGAATAAATAGAGAAGAGATAGAAAACAAAGAAGAGTAAAAGACGATGCATAAAATGAGCAAAATAATAATAATACAAAGGTCCCCTTTTATCAAGCTGCATTAGGATTTTTATCACGGGTCACTACTGTAGAAGCTCCGACGCTCATAAGAATTCTATGCGCACCAGATCTTTTACCGCAGGGGCCTATGATAAAAAAAACCTAACGCAGCTTGATAAAAGGGGCCCAAAGAAATGAAAAAGATAGACAAAGAAAAGGAAGCACCAATAGAAATCTATAAAAGGCTTGTAATTTGGCATGTATTTTTATGGATGACTTTTTCTATTTGACCAATAAAAAGTTTTTCAAATAAAAAAGAAATTCACCAAAACAGAGAATCTTAAGTGTAGACATGAAAGATAGTAGGCTATAGATGGATGGAGAAGAGAAAGAAAGAGGGAGTCACAGAAGAGGAACTTCAAGAAACCTTCAAAGTTTGAGATATTTTCCAACACATTCTTGCTTTATTACTCAGAACCATAAACTTCTTGGAGACATCCTCCAGTTTAAGAGACAGCAAAATTAGTCCATAAAACACCCTATTCTTGCCTCTGCACTTAAAGCAAATGGAATTGTGTAGGAGCGCCAAAACGTCAGCATTGTATGCTTCCGCTTCTGACACCACAAAGACAAGCTCATTTAGCTGCAGCCAGCTGCAGTTGCTGCTGATCCCGATGCGGCTGTCCCTCTTATGGTACCCCCGCCTCCCCATCCTCGTTTGTCACAATCAGTGCCATTGTGAAGCTTCTGCAAACCCCGGCTTCTATAATTGCAAACTGGTGTTGTTCTGGAAACTGTCATTGTAAACACTAGAGAACTTTCTGTAGAGAAGTTGCATCAGCATAAAAAGAAAAGAAAAAATTAATTAGCTTTTCAGAAACATTAAGTAGCTTTTCTCTTTTTTTTCTCTCCCCAGACATACAATGGGATTGTTAGGCCCTGAAATTAGGAGCTTTTACAGCCGCAGATCTTGTCAGCGAGAAAGCCCAATAAGTTAGTTTAACAGAGTCATCAACTCTCTCAGACACGCCAAGGGAAAAGTTCCTGTACAGAATGAATTAAATTCCTGCCTACAATATAAAGCATAATTAGAAATCAACAGAAAATCTACATTTATGGTTTTTTAACACATATTCTCAGGAAATTCCATTATGTCATTGAAGGGAGGTCACAGAAACCATCAGGCTGAAAATTAAAAGGCCTGTAATCTCTTTCCCAAGGTAATTTTATCAATTTCTGTTGCCTTGCTTGAGAAAAACATCATGGAACATTCAATGAAATAAAGGCAGAATGGTGGCCATCTTGGTTTCTGTAAGCCTTAAACTTCCTTGATAGGGTAGGGGGTGATGATGTCACTTTAAAAAATTATAGGAGATATATATGAATTTCAAGCATAAGGAAGGAGAACACTGGAGGCACTAATTATTCTGTGACAATATCTAATACGGAAAAAGTTAAAATCTTAGATGACTGAAACTACCTGCTAAGCAAAAAAACAGATCAGTGATTCCCTAGCCTATCCTTTCTTTAGGGTTCATCTGCAATCTTCAATAAATATTCAAAAGATAGATTTCCATGCACTACCTCTGGTGCATGCACATTTATCTTCTGCATATTTACTAAGGATGTGCAGGAACAATTTTTTATTTTGTTTAGTTTTCTCTGTCATTTGCAGGCCTTTTTGTTTTGCTTTATTTTTTATAAATTTATTTTGTTTTGATTTTATACATTTTTCTTTTAAGACAATTTTGTTAAGAGGTAGCTATGGCTGCTGCCCCAAACAAACAACAACCTGAATCCCCATAACATTATCACCCAACCCACTTCCAACTCCCTACCCTCAACACCAATTTTGGGCAAGGTATTATCCCTCTAATCCTCACTGAAGAAGCAGCCAATGCCCCCTGGAAATTATTGGGGGTTAATGATAACATGGTGTCAGGATAAAAGCAAACACCCTTCATTCCCAGCCTCACTGCACTGAAGCAAAGATAATGGTAGCCCCTGGGTAGGAATACTTGCAGCTGAAAAAGGGAGGGGGAGGTTGGAGTTTGCAAGCAGGTGACTAGAGCTGCCTGATTCTCAATTTAAATCAATTCACCGATTCCCTCTAGCTGAATCGATTGGATTCAATTCTTTTTTTCTTTCTTTTTTTTAAATCAGCAACACCAATTCAGTAGTCAGATCTCAGCTTCTTCTCTCCCACAGTAGCAATAGGACTGCGATCGGAGTGACGGTGCAGAAGAGACAGATGTAAGAGCAGAGCTTCTTCCTGCTAGAGAGCCATGGGAGCCATTTCAAGCAGACAATCGTCAGCTCTTGCAACTGATCCCCCACCAATCTGAGCCATGAGCTTATATATATACGGTATATATACGGTATATATACGGTATATAAATTAAATAAATAAATTAGAACATAATAATTGCCATACTGGGACAGACTGAAGGTCCATCATGCCCAGTATCTTGTTTCCAACAGTGGCCAACCCAGGTACCAAGTACCTAACTAGATCCCAAGTAGTAAAATAAATTTTCTGCTGCTTATCCTAGGAATAAGCAGTGGATTTCCCCAAGCCATCTCAATAATGGCCTATGGACTTCTCTAGTAGGAAATTATCCAAGCCTTTTTAAAACTCCGCTAAGCTAACTGATTTCACCTCATTCTTCGGCACTGAATTCCAGAGTTTAATTACACGTTTTGTAAAGAGAGAAGGGAAGAAGGAAGAAAGGAAACAAACAAAAGAACATAGACTTAAAGGTAGAATTAGAAAACTGAGATGAGGAAACAAAGCTAATAGGAAGAAGACAAAGGAGAGAAACCGGTGTGCACTACAGTGATCAAAAAGAGTTTTTCAGATGTTTGATACATTTTAAAAAGTTAAATAATAGTAGTAAAAATGGACCTTAATGCAAAGTGAAAATCTTGTAGACAATGTGAATTCACCATATACAAGAATCCAGGTTTTCAGGATATCCATAATGAATAGGCTTAAACAGATTTGCATGCATACTGCTTCAATTATAACAAAATCTATCACAGGCATATTCTTTACTGATATCTTGAAAACCTGAGCAGACTGATGGCCATGGAGACCAGAGGTTGCAAACCTTGATAAGCCATTCAAATTAGATAAAACATGTATGCAAATATGCAACCAAATCTTAAATGCTGTACTGATTTTTTTTTTTCACTGGCCGCAGAAGCCACCCCCGCATTCCCCAAGCTGTCACAAGAGACCGGGGACCTTGCCAGTGACTCATAAAAATACAGCATCTTTCTCTACAAAGTGCAGTATCCTGTGTAAACCCTTAATTAGCTCCCTGTAGCTTGTTAGGCCATGAACACAGAAGCTGCATATGAATAATTGAGGATCCCCTACCATGGTGGCAGAGAAAGATTGATAAATATGGATAATTGATGGAGACATGTCACACAGAGACACTCTAATATCTAACATTTTCCCTTAATAAACTCAAGACATGCCTCTTCATACAAGATTCATGTATTTTCTGGGCTTCTGTATATTTCTGTATAATTGTGGTCAAGAGAAAATGTGTGTCTTCTGATGAAAATCACAGCATGACTTCAGAGCAGCTGATGGACCCATTTTCATTGGTTGTAGTGTGGTATGGCATTTGGATGCATTGTGTGTACAATTTATAAGCTGTACTGTACTGTATATCTTTGGTAGGTGTATATGTGTATATTAATTTGGAATATAGTCTGCTTGTTTAGGGACACGCAGGGGAAAGAATTATCTTTCATGACCCTCACTCCTCGTACACTTTCAGGTTCTTGCACTCAAACCTTATTGGTAAAGATGCTGCCAGAAATAAGTGAGTGTTAAGAACATAAGAATTGCCATCTCCGGATCAGACCCTGGGTCTATCAAGCCTGGTGATTCGCACACGCGGAGGCCCCACCAGGTGTACCCTGGCCTAGTTTTAGTCCCCATATCACCGTTTGCTTCTCAAGGGAGATGTGCATCTAATTTACCCTTACCCGTATCACTCTATGCCACTCTTAAGGAGATGTGCATCTAGTTTACCCTTAAATCCTAGAACGGTGGATTCTGCAATTACTTCCTCTGGGAGAGCATTCCAGGTGTCCACCACTCGCTGCGTGAAACAGAACTTCCTGATATTCATCCTGGACCTGTCCCCCCTCAACTTCAGTTTATGTCCTCTTGTCCGTGTCACATTAGACATTGTAAATAACTACTTCTCCTGCCTATTTTGTCGAATCCTTTCAGTATTTTGAAAGTTTCGATCAGATCTCCTCGCAGTCTCCTCTTCTCAAGGGATAACAACCCCAGTCTCCCAAGTCGTTCCTCGTAGTCCAGGTTCTCTATGCCTTTCACTAGCTTCTTTGCTCTTCTCTGCACCCTCTCTAGCAGTTTTATATCCTTCTTTAGGTATGGAGACCAATGCTGGACGCAATATTCCAGGTGCGGTCTGACCATGGCTCTGTAGAGCGGCATTATAACTTTCTCTGATCTACTCATAATTCCCTTCTTTATCATGCCTAGCATTCTATTTGCTTTCTTCGCCGCCGCCACACATTGCGCCGACGGTTTCAGGGTCCTATCTATCAGTACACCCAGGTCCTTTTCCTGTTCGGTCTTTCCCAGAGTTACACCAGACATATTAAACTTGTGCTCATTATTTTTTCTGCCTAAATGCATCACTTTGCATTTTTCCACATTAAACTTCATCTGCCATTTATCTGCCCACTTCTCCAATTGATTCAAGTCGCTCTGGAGTTCCTCGCTGTCCTTCTGCGATCTGATTACCCGGCATAGCTTTGTGTCGTCTGCAAACGATGATTTCACTGGATGTTCCTTCTTCTAGGTCGTTTATGAACATATTAAATAAGATGGGTCCAAGTACCGAGCCCTGGGGTACACCGCTAGTCACTTGTTTCCATTCTGAGAACTTCCCATTTATGCCCACTCTCTGTTTTCTGTTCTTTAGCCATTTGTCTAACCATCTTAGTATATCTCCCTCTATTACATGTCCTTGTAGTTTCCTGAGAAGTCTTACATGTGGAATCTTGTTGAATGCTTTCTGAAAGTCCAAGTATACAATATCCACCGGTTCTCCACTATCAATTTGTCTATTCATTGTCTCAAAAAATTAGAGTAGGTTCGTCAAACATGATTTCCCTTTCCTGAACCCATATTGACTGGCTCTCATCAGGTCGTGTGTGTCTAGGTGCCAGACTATGCTATCTTTGATCAGCACCTCAACCATCTTTCCAGGGATAGACGTGAGACTCACAGGTCTGTAGTTGTCTGGCGCTCCTCTCATCCTTTTTTAAATATTGGTGTGATGTTTGCTATCTTCCAGTCATCCGGTATCTGTCCTGTTTTGATTGACAGGTTGGCAAGTTTTTGCAATAGTTCTCCAATTTAAAATTTTAGTTCTTTTAGGACTCTTGGATGAATTCCTTCCGGTCCAGGAGATTTATCACTCTTAAGTTTGTTGATCTGGTGGTAAATCTGGTCCAAGTCCACTTCTACTGTAATGAGGCTGTCGTGCACGACTCCCTTGAACACCTTCGCTGTGTCAGGTATTGTTGTGGTGTCTTCCTTTGTAAAGACCAACGCAAAGAAGGAATTCAGTTTTTCTGCAATTTGTTTGTCATCCTTGACGTACCCTTTTCCTCCCAGGTCGTCCAGCGGTCCCACCACCTCCCTTGCGGGTTTTTTCCCCTTAACGTATCTAAAGAAGGGCTTGAAATTTTTGGCCTCCTGCGCTATTTTCTCCTCGTAGACATTTTTGGCAATCCTCACCGCCTTGTGACATTTTTTCTGAGCATCTCTATGTTTGCTCCAGGCTTTGGATGTTTTTGTGCATTTCCATGTCTTAAAGGAGTCCTTCTTTTCATTTATGGCTTCCTTCACCTCTTTGGTAAGCCACGCCGGCTCCCTTTTGCCTTTGGTTTTCTTTTTTTTGGACATCCGCGGTATGTAGAGGCTTTGTGCTTCTGTGATAATATTTTTCAGTAGGGACCATGCCTGTTCCACCATTATGACTGCCCATTTTTTTCTTGATCTTTTTTTTCACCATGGCTCTCATGCTGTCGTATCTTCCCTTTTTAAAATCCAAATTTAATAGAATGCATCAGGGTCAAACTTCAGCAACCTTAATCAAGATAAACAGTAGCAGAAAGGAACACTTGAAGTGGTTATAGTTTCTTCTACAGATATATAATATTATATATAAAATGTGTACTCTTTATTTATTTATTGTGATTGATAAACCATTTTTATGAAGAGATTCACCCATGGCAATATACAGCAAATACAGATCAACAAAAAACTTACAATTTTGGCAACAGCATAGGAAAATGACCAAATATAAACATAAATACAATAAATCATGTAAACTTGAAATCAGCAAATTGAAACTTAATAATAGAACTACAATGAAACAGTATAAAAAATATACATATTTAACAGCACTGAAGTTCAGATGAGATAAATACAATGTTAGCATAATATTTATTTATTCAATTTTCTATACCGTTCTCCCAGGGGAGCTCAGAATGGTTTAGATTAATTTATTCAGGTATTCAAGCATTTATAAAACACCTAATAAGCACACATTAGAGCATTCAAATAATATAGATACGAGTATAACACTAATGTTTTTCTACAATACAGCTTACCATATAGGGACCAAGTGCATATATATAGATGAGATCAAGATCTGTGGTAGAGTCCTGGCAAAAAGACTTGTTCTCTTGTAGACCTCTTACTCATTTCTTTCTAGACTCTACAGATTCCCAGGACCCTAGCTAAGATGCTCTACCCTTATGAGCTATGGGTAGGGTTACCATAGGGTCCAGAAAAAGGAGGACGGATTGAGACATCCGGGTTTTACTTCTACTGAAAACAATGGAAGTAAGGAGGACAGATAGAGACATCTGGGCTTTACTTCTTTTGAAAGCAATGGAAGTAAAACCCGGATGTCTCAATCCGTCCTCCTTTTTCTGGAGCCAAATGGTAACCCTAGCTATAGGAGTAGCTCCCGGGGACTGAGTCCACCTGAGGCTCTAGTATCCCATCCTCTCCTCAATTTAGACACAAGCATAGGGTTCAGAATGGGAGAGGCCACAGGGGCCATGGCTTCCCCAAAAATTGGCAGTCAGTTATGACTTTACTCACCTATCCACCTCTTCCTAGCCACTGTAATTTTAAATCTTCAGGCATCCGTAAGGTGACCATATGTCCCATTTTGAATGGGACAGTCCCTTTTTCATATCTCCTGTCCCGTTGTCCCCACTCACAGCTTCAGGACTCCGAAATGTCCCGTTTTCAGTGAGAGCGTCCTGAAGCTGTGAGTGGGGACAACAGGACAGGGAATCACAGCCTTGATTCAGCAGCAGCAGCATCATCGTTCGGGCCCCGCTGACCCTCCTATCTCTCCCTCCCATGCAAACCCTGCCGACCCTCCCAGCGAGATGACCTTGCAACAAACCTCCCTCCAGCAGCGTTGGCAGCTGCAGCATGCTAAACAGGCTGCTTCGCGGCTTTCTCCTGCTGATGAGACCCTCTGCCGCGTCACTGATGACATCACCAGCAGGAGAAAGCCGCAAAGCAGTCTGTTTAGAATGCTGCGGCTGCCAATGCTGCTATAGGGAGGTTTGTTGCTCAGTCATCTCACTGGGAGGGTCGGCAGGGTTTGCATGGGAGGGAAAGATAGGAGGGTCAGCGGGGGTTCAGCTGGGAAGGGGGAAAAGCGGTCTGCCTTGGGTGCTCCAAGGCCTGGTGCCATTACCTTCTTTGGGCAGCAGCAGCATTTACAATTCGCTGCTGTTGCTGGCTTCAGGCCTTCCTCTCTGCCAGGTCCTGCCTACTTCCTGTTTTCATGAAGACAGGACCCAACAGAGAGAAAGGCCTGAAGCCGGCAACAGCAGTGAATTGTGAATGCTGCTGTTGCCCGATGAAGTTCAGGACACCAGGCTTTGGGTGACAGAAGGAGGAAAGGGAGCAGAGGGGGAGAGAATTGGGGAGAGTATTGCTGTACCCAACTGGAGGGAGAAGGAAGATGAGGGAGGGAATGAAAGGAGATGCCAGGGCTTGGAGGAAGAAGAGATGCCAGGGCATAGAGGGAAGGAGGAAGGTATGCCAGACCAAGGGAAAAGGAAGGTGGAAAGGAAGGAGGAGATGTCAGAGCATGGAGGGGGAGGGGGAGATGGAAGAAAAGGAAAGGAGAGAGATGCCAGGGAATCAGAGAAGGGATGATGCCAGACCATGGGGTGGGAAGGAAAGAAAGGAGAAGAGAGAGATGCCAGAGCATAGGGGAGGGGGTGGTGACAGAAATAGAAAAATGAAGAGGTGACAGAGCTGAAATCAATCATGTACAAAAGAGAGAAGGGGCACAGGATAGATAGTTTATGGAAGGAGCATAGAAAGAGGGAAGATGCCTTATGGATGAGAGAGAGAGAGGGCGGACACTGGATGGAAAGAGCAGAGAGGGCAGTGAATGGAAGGGGCGAGACAGAGGGTGAACAGTAGATGTAAGGGGTAGAGAGAGGGAAACAGACACTGAATGGAAGTGTGAGGGACAGGCAGTCGATGCTGGAAGGAAGTGTGGAGGAGAAAAAAAAAAAGGGCATATGCAGGATTTAGGGAAGAGGATAGAGTTAGTTACTGGCAGGGCCGGATTTTCCTATAGGCTAACTAGGCTTCAGCCTAGGGCCTCAAGATCAAGAGGGGCCTACATTCAAATTGTTAGCAAAATTAAAATTACACTATTCTAAAAACAGTGAACACTAAAACACTGAACCGAAAATAAGGAGAAATTCTACGCATATGACTAATAAACAAACATAAAAATGTATTGGTTAAGATCAACGCGTTCGGCTCATTGGGTCTGTTCGTTTGTATATACTAGATTGCACCAAAGTATAGTTCATACGTTCACTGATTGCTATGGCAAATATTGACGTGCCTTATGCTACTAAGCTCTGGTTTGTTCTTGCATAAATAAAGTGCAGATTGGTGTAGATTGGAACAGACAAACGAACAGACCTATTGAAATCCCGATGTTCGGTTATATTCGTGTTACTTCGATAATATGAAACACGTGTTAATGTTATTAGAAAAGATTCTTATTTTAGGATTGCGTACACGATCATTTGATTCTCGCCTTTTGAGTTCAGTAGGTTCAATACTTTAGTGAAGTGTTTATAGACTATTGAAAATTTTTTTTGTGACAATATCTTCATTTCGCGGGATTCTAAGTAAGTTCTTAACATATGTTTTAATTTGCATATTTTAAAATGTATATTAAGTGCTTTATTTTATATTTTCATGATTATATCATAATTAATAAAATCCTAGAGCGCTGTTGAAATATCGTGAGTCCTGGTGGCGTGAGGTGTGCTTCTGTGTCACTCCTCACGGCGTCTGCGCCAGCGACTCATCAAAATTCATCCGGGGGTGGGGAATCCGAATTGCACACGTGCTCCAGCTCCGGATTGGATCCCGCTGCTCCTCTCTCCCCCCTCTCACCCCTTTCCCGGCTCCGGAGGAGAATCGGTCTCAGCCCTGGGTGGGGGCGCACGCCGGTCACCGGTCCGATCCTGCCTCCGGTTCAGGTTTGCAGTGAAAATATTTTCCTTTCTTGCCGATCTTACATTATCAAAGGTAGAACTTCAAAGAGGTGTTGAGCTGTTAATGCAAGAATACCCAGATGTCAACCAAAATCTTACTGAAGAACTATTTCATTTCCACACATATGTGAGACAAACACATAAACCTTCAAAAAATTCCACATTGTCGCATACAGACTTGTATCAAATAATATTCAAAGCAAATATTCAAGTGGCCTTCCCCAATGTGGAATCAATCTTACGGCTGTTTCTCAGTTTAATAGTCACTAATTGTACTGGAGAAAGGTCATTTTCAAGACTTAAAAATATCAAAAATCAATTAAAAAGCACAATGACCCAGACGAGGTTGTCTTCATTAAGTATTTTGTGCATCGAAAATGAGACCTTCAGAAAAATAGATTTTGATGAACTTATAGAAGAATTCTGTGTGAAAAAGTTTAGAAAGAAATTCTTCTAATCTACTATTTCGTTTTAAATGTATACTTGGATTGAATCAGTTCTTAAATAAAATAACTATTAACATAAAATTTAATATGATATACAATTTGATATTTTCTTTTTTGTGATCTGGATTTTGTTTGAATAAAGTTCCATTTTTGGTTTAATTTAAGACTTAAAATTCATAATAATTCATACTTAAACTTTAAATGCGAATTATTATTAAATAAATTTATCTGAATTGAATTTGGTTTAATCTTAGAAACAAAGAAACATAGAAATAGACGGCAGATAAGGGCCACGGCCCATCTAGTCTTCAATGTATTGAATATATTTAATTTAATTTGATAGAAAATATAATTTTTATTGCGTATTTTATTTTCGTAGTCAAAGATTTTCATTATTTGAATTTTGTTTCTTTGTAAATGTTGTGTGTTATGTTTGATTAGTTATTGTTACAAGTACTATATTTGGTGCTGAGAATAAATGTCCAAATAAGTGTTCTCGACTTTTTTTTATTTATTATCCATGTCACATTTATTATAAAGGTTAGTACCAATAACAACATGTTTCATTTAACATATTGATATATATCACAGTAATGATGTATTTTATTATCTCTCATGTAATTTACAAACTTAAAAATGGGAGGTGAAAGGGCCTCATAAGTGGAATAGCCTATGGCCTCTTTTCATCTAAATCCGGCCCTGGTTACTGGAAAGGGTGAGGGAAAGAGGTGGCAAGCTATAGGTAGACACAGTGAAAGAGGGAAATTGAGGACTGAATAGTAAAAAAGAATTTAGGCAGAAAATAAATTGAGAAGGAAGACCAGGGAAGAACAGGAGGAAGGGAGCAGAAAGAGAGATGCCTGAGCAGGGGAGAAGGAGAGGAGACAGATACCAGACCTGGGAAGAGGAAAAGAGGAAGGAGACACATGCTAGATCTGAGGGGAAAAAAGGAGGAGAGAGATATGCTAAAATCTGCTGTGAGGGAAGGAGGGAGGAAGGAAAGAAGGTGAGAAAGAGGCAGAGAAAGGGGGGGTTGTAAGCACATTAGAAAGACTACAGAGAAAAAGGCTTGGACGAAAGGGGAAAGACAGGAGACAGATGCAGGACTATGGGAGGTTTAGACAGAGGAGAAGAGAGAGGGAGACCTGGAACAAAGGTAGTAAGGAGAACTGACACTGGATCTGGGGAGGGTAACAGACGGAAAAGAGAAAGAGACCTGGACCCAAAGGGGATGGAGCTGGATTGTGAAAGAAATGTTGGATGCGAATGAAGGAAAGATTGGATGCACAGTCAGAAGGAAGCGCATCCAGAGACTCATGAAATCACCAGACAACAAAGGTAGGAAAAATGATTTTATTATCAATTTAGTGATCAAAATGTGCCTGTTTTGAGAATTTATATCTGCTGTCTATATTTTGCATTATATTTGTCTATTTTTCTATAGTTACTGAGGTGACATTGCATATTTTAAAGTAATCTGCCTTGACATCTTTGAAAAACCCCTGAAACTTGTAAATGGTAATTAACATTTTCTCTGCGTACAGTGTGCTTTGTGGGTTTTTTTTTAATATTTTATGTTTACCATTATGAATTAATAAGATATTGTGTGTACATGAAAATGAATGGAAGAAATTGGGGGCAGGGCTAGGGCAGGGCTGGGGCTGGGGCTAGGGCGGGATTGGGGGGGCAGGACTGAATATTAATAGATGTCCCGTTTTGATGAAAAAAATAAATGGTCACATTAGGCATCCGCCACACAGCATCACTGCAGAATGAAGATTTCTGGGGCAGGCCTGCTTGTTGACGCTGAGTGACTACTGCCAGAAGATTTAAAATGACAGCGACTGGGGAAGGTAGGTGGGGAGTCAGGAGCTGGAAAGAGTTTGTGCCTTAGGATCCTACTGGGGCTAGGGCGGAGTCTTTGGCACCCCCCAAACGAAAAAGCATTCCACTGCCTATGGACAGAAGTACACGGATTCTATAAAATCCACCTAAAGTTAGGCACTGATATCAGTACCGATTCTATAAAAAGTCAAGCGCCCATTGTAGAATCACACTTACCTATGCCTGTGTGTTTTAGGCAGCGCTCAATGTCCTAACATTAAGGAGCATCATATTTATGACAGGGTTTCCTTCGCCTAAAGTTAGGCACTGATAGCGGAGCATAACATCACCTAATTCACAAAGAGGCACCTAACTCAAAAACACGCCCATGATCCTTCTACTAGCCACTTTTAGTGTAGGCGCTTTGGGCTAGACACCTATTTTTTAAATAAAATTAAGTCCAATTACAATGAGCCGATTGTGAGATGTCGAGTGACAATATTGGCGCCAATTATGACTATTGATCAATTAAGTTAGGTGCCGATATTTAGGCAGACTTTATAGAATCAGGGGTAAGGGGCCTCCAGGGACCCCTCTAAATCTTTTTCTTTTGTCTCCCCTTCTTGAGAGTTCAGAGACCCCACTAGCCTGTGCTTGGCTGCTTCCACATTGTACCTAGGGGTGATGCTGAGTTGGATGTGAGAGTCAAGTAGGGATGGGCAGCACAAAAGAGCTTGTTTTGTTTTCCATAGCATTTGCAGAATTGTTTGTTTTTGTTAGTCTTTCATTTTCATGCCGGGGGCAATGTCGTTAAGAGTTTGCTCTCTTTCAAAGGAATGTGTACTGTTTGCAAAGAGCATGCATGCTTTCAGAAAGAATGTGCACTCTACCCCAAATTGTTTGTGTACCCATGCACTATTTACAAAGAATGCGCATTCTTTGTAAATGGTGCCCACTCTTTTCAAAGAGTGCGCGTTATTATCCATGAATGGGCAAACATACCCCTCCCCCCCCCCCACAATACTATGTACTGTACCAAAAGCTGTGCGCACAAATCTGTGCACACTGCAGATTTGTATGCACAACTTAATTGTTTAACAAACCAATCAGTGCCAATAATTGCCAACTAACAAGCAATTATTGATTCTAATTAGAATTTGTGCTCAACTTTCTAAGTGTATTCTATAAAATGATGTGTGTAAATTCTAGTGCACAGATCTCAAAAGGGGCGTGGCATTTGCTAAAAGTTAGATGTACTATTGTAGAATGTACCCAATCCACGCACAACTTAGGTGCTAGCATTTAGGCCTGGTTTTCAGTGGCATAAATGCCTGTGCCTAAATGTTTGTCACACAGCTGGGTGTTATGTGTGATTCTATAAACCACGCCTGTCTCTAGAGGCAGTTTATAGAATAGCACTTCAGTGCCAATTATTTTTCAGCATTGCATTTTTAGGCGATATATATAGAACTTACCCCACTTGTATGTCATGCTTTTTCTGCTCATTTTCATTTTTTTAATGACATGCAATGACAGTCCATCCCTAGAGCCAAGTCAGAGTTTCCAGGTTAGCTTGAAGAAGCAAATGGCCTCCTCTTTATAGTATATCCTTGTCCCAGGCTCAGCTACCTGAGTATGATTGACAAGGAAGGCTGGCTTGGGTTGCAGACCTTCTGGCTGTTATCGTTCTGGAAAAATACAGAATGCCTTTCTTCCAAAACCAGGTATACAGTATATGCGGTGGGGCATAATCGAAAAAAACATCTAAGTCCCTTCTTGGCTTAAGGCACTAGGCACCCAAAGTAGGCAGCAAGGAAATGTCCATTCTCAAAAAAAAAGTCCAAAATATGGGGGTGAGGGGGGGTTCCGAGAATGGCCTACCTGTATGTTCAGGTGTTTAATCGCCCAGACTGGTCTATCTTTAAGTCCTATTCCTGAACAAAAATCCACCCAAGCACTCAAAATAAGACCTCTTATGCGTGGGAGAGACCAGTCCTTCACCTAAAACCACGACTCACTAACCAGCGTCTGTTATAAGTGCCGGTTAGAGAATCGTGGAACTGTATATTTTAGACAGATTTGAAAAAACAAGCCTTGTAGGAAAAAGCCATAAAATGCCACTCTAAGTGTTTGTTTAGTGTTTATTTAGTATTTAAATAATCTACGAGACAATTATCAGCCTAGGGATCCTGCAACTGAATAGTGAGGGATCATTATATGAAGTAACTATTGATATGATTTGTAACATGCTGATGTGTAATGGTTGTACTATCAGTGGTATGGAGTGTGGCGTACTGTTCAGTGTGATGGTTGTGTTGCCAGTGGGCTGATGTGTAATGTTCGTAGTGTGGCCTATGATGTGGTAATCTGTCATTGTGATAAACAATGGTTGCCTTCTCAATGCTATGGTGTGTTACAATTGTACTGTATAAAGCATAATATTGGCAGGATGCCTCCAAGAGAGAAGTAGAATTACAAAGTGTTTGTATTTGTGTCACTGGAGACATTCACCTTAGTCTAATCTTTCTCCTGGGCAAAACATGATCTGCTATCAGAAATCTCCAAATTAGGCCTGTCACCTCCGGCAGAATTCTCCTTCAGGGAGAAAGAATAGGACAAAATGAGCTAGTTTGTTCAGAAAATCAGAACCTCTTAGATGGTGTCTCAGGTGTTTCATTTTCAGGTTATCATCATTTTCCTTTTGGAAAGGAAACAGCTCCAGAATTGTAAATGCTTACTGCAGTGCCCAAGGGCATCATGGGAAATGTCATTTGCATATATTGTCAGAGCTAAAACATTGTCTGATACATGTGTTACACTGCCTGACCTCCATTCAGTGTATCTCATGCAGGTTCCTATACAGTACATTCTTATGAGAGATCACTCCACGGCAAACAAAGCTGTCTCCCTAGACCAAGGGTTGGCAACTCCGGTCCTTGAGGGCCAGAATCCAATCGGGTTTTCAGGATAAAGCAGTGCATGCAAATAGATCTCATGCATATTCATGGAGGAAATCCTGAAAACCCAATTGGATTCCGGCCCAATTGGACCGGAGTTGCCCATGTCTGCCCTAGATTCAAAAAGCAGGCCACAACATGCCCTGTGGGTGATCTACCATGGTGGCCTCTTGAACAGAAGGGAATAGCAGGCATGAAGAAAGAGAAAGAATTGAGGGAGAGGGGAGCAAAGCCAAAAGTGGGAAATAGGAACTAGGGTCAGGCAGGCAAACCTTTTTTTTTTCCTGCACAGGACCAATTTACTGGTTCTTGTCAGGGGGAGGGAGGTGCCCTCAGAGTTTCTTTTGGCGGATACTTTATTTTAATTCTTCAAAGTTGCTTAATAACTTTCTGTCAGAAACATTTCTAAGTACTGACTGTGGTTGACTTGAACCTCTGATCTTCCACAAACTATGGAAGGGGGGGGGGGAAAGTCCCAGTAAAGAAATCCAGTGTGTTTAAAAACCATTGTAGGTCTTTTACTCACTTATTCAATTTTGCCTTTTCAAGTAGAAGCACCACTATGCATTATCCATAATTTATTACTGGCACAGTTTTCTTTTGGTGAATATTTTTATTTGGTTTTTCCCTTCCAGAAGCTGCAAGAAATTAAACCCTAGAGCAGGGGTAGGCAATTCTGGTCCTCGAGAGCCGGAGCCAGGTCAAGTTTAAAGGATATCCACAATGAACATGTATGAGATGGATTTGCATGCACTGCCTCCTTGAGATGCAAATCTATCTCATGCATATTTATTGTGGATATCCTGAAAACCTGGCCTGGCTCCGGCTCTTGAGGACCAGAATTGCCTACCCCTGCCCTAGAGTACAGTGTTTGCACCATTCCAAAACTGTTCAGTCAACCTTACTTGTTACCGTATTCTTTATTCTCTTTCTCCATTTTAATGTGATTCCTTAATTCTCTTGATAAGATAAGCTTTCTAGCTGTGAATAAATATTAAAAAGTCTTATGTAATTCTGATTCAAGGCTGAGACAACTAGAGTAAAAACAGATACCAAGAACAGATAAAAACAGCCCTTCCAGCTGGTCATAGCACAGCAAGTTCAGGTCTGCGAAGAATTGCAAAGGGACTTGGACAAACCAGGGGAATGGGCAGAGAGATGGCAGATGAAATTCAATGTTGAGAAGTGTAAAGTATTGCATGTGGGAAGCAAAAACCCGAGGTATAATTATGCGATGGGAGGGATGTTTTTGAATGAGAGTACCCAAGAAAGGGACTTGGGGGTGATGGTGGACATGACAATGAAGCCGACAGCACAGTGCGCAGCTGCCGCTAAGAGAGCGAATAGAATGCTAGGTATAATCAAGAAAGGTATTACAACCAGAACGAAAGAAGTTATCCTGCCGCTGTATCGGGCAATGGTGCGTCCACATCTTGAGTACTGCGTCCAGTATTGGTCACCGTACCTTAAGAAGGATATGGCATTACTCGAGAGAGTTCAGAGGAGAGCGACACGACTGATTAAGGGGATGGAAAGCCTTTCATACGCTGAGAGATTGGAAAAACTGGGACTCTTTTCCCTGGAAAAGAGAAGATTAAGAGGGGATATGATAGAGACTTACAAGATCATGAAGGGCATAGAGAGAGTAGAGAGGGACAGATTCTTCAAACTTTCAGAAAATAAAAAAACAAGAGGGCATTCGGAAAAGTTGAAAGGGGGCAAATTCAAAACAAATGCTAGGAAGTTCTTATTTACACAACGTGTGGTGGACAACAGGAATACAATTCCAGAGGACGTTATAGGGCAGAGTACGGTACTGGGGTTTAAGAAAGGATTAGACAAATTCCTGCTGGAAAAGGGAATAGAGGGGTATAGATAGAAATTTACTGCACAGGTCCTGGACCTGTTGGGCCGCCGCGTGAGCAGACTGCTGGGCGCGATGGACCTCAGGTCTGACCCAGCGGAGGCATTTCTTATGTTCTTATGTTCTTAGGTCTGCAGCAGTAGGAATTTCAGGTAGAGGTCATGGTCAGCAATGCTTAGAGTGTCTGGGTCAGTGGTTCTTAACCCTGTCCTGGGGGACCTCCAGCCAGTCGGGTTTTCAAGATATCCCTAATGAATATGCATGAGAAAGATTTGCATGCTTGTCACTTCCATTATATGCAAATCTGTTTCATGCATATTCATTAGGGATATCTTGAAAATCCGACTGGCTGGAGGTCCCTCAGGACAGGGTTAAGAACCACTGGTCTGGGTGTTCATGATGATAGTGCTAAGTTTCTTGGTTTAGAACAGAGGTTCCCAACCCTGTCCTGGAGGACTACCAGGCCAATTGGGTTTTCAAGATAACCCTAATGAATATGCATAGAGCAGATTTGCATGCCTGTCACTCCCTTTATATGCAAATCTCTCTCATACATATACATTAGGGCTAGCCTGAAAACCCGAGTGGCCTGGTGGTCCTCCAGAGCAGGGTTGGGAACCACTGGTTTAGATCTACAATCACAGTGGTCTGGAACTGAAGCAGTGAGCTTTCATGACAAAATACAGGGGAGACCAATGACCTCTAATTCACACATTGCGCTGGCTATGCAACTCTCTTGCAATGTTATTACCAAGAGCCTGAAGTGTCCAGGATAAGAATATAAGAACAGCCTCAAAGGATCAGATCAGAGAAGGCTGGATTAAAGTGAGCAGAGAGGAGAATTCTTTCTTCTGTGGTGATATATTATACATAGAGGGAAGAGGTCTCATGATTTGTAAGCATTTTATAGGCCCATAAGATAATTGTTTATTCAAAATATTAGATTAAACACTTATCCAACAGTACAAAGTGTTGTACAAAGTATTTAAAAATTACAGGAAGACAAACATGTCAGCATTGTAAACATACATATACTAAATTATTGGACAAACATGGACTAAACAGACAAACTCACTCAGTAAAAATTCTATTTTTGTGCATACAGTCAAGACCTGGACTGAACGTGACCTCATTTGGGTGAGTAGAGGGAGCTTGGAAGAGACAGAATAAGAGGTTGAAGCCATAAGCCACATAAAGTGTTCATCCAACTGATCAAGCCTTCCCCCTGCACCCATGAGCTAGAGGTTAAGAAGTGTGCCTTCCCCTCCACATCTGGAGCTCTGAAAAGACAAAGCTAAGGGTTCACTGCGTTGTTCTCTGCTTAACAACGGTCCTGAGCATAGATGAACACAGAGGAACCATGGTGTGTGTGTGAGAGAGAGAGAAGGGCGTGATCACTGAGCTCAGGCACAGGAAACAAAGCCAATACAATGCAGAAAGATATAAAAGTGCACTTGGAACCTAAAAGATGAGGCATTTCTTTCTTGAGATCTTGTCTGTGATTGTGTCAGCTGGCTTCCCTGAGCAGAAGACACATAGTACCAATTACTGTGTTATAAATTAGTAGAAGCCTTAAACCAAAGCACACTGCTGTATGAGGGGTACACACTTTGAGGTTTGGAAGATCCATCATACTGGAACAGCTTAGACCACAGCAAGCGCCTCCTAAGCCTTTCATTCTCAGATGCGTGCTGCTTATCAGGTCTAAACACAGTTGTTGCACGCACTAGAAGGTGAGGGGAACCCCAAAGGCTTTAAATAAAAGATCTTTATAGAGATGACTTCTTTAAATGAAGAGAAAGCAGCATGAATAAAAAGAAACCAGAAAGCAATGCTGACCAATTATGGAACACCTTTGCCCCATTATTGATGTACCTTTGCCCCATTATTGATCTCCGAGACAAATAAACTACTAAACAAGCTTTCCACTTGCTGCAGCTCCCTGGCAAACTGTCTCTCCTACCTTTTCACTTCCACACCTGAATCATTACATGGATTACCAAGTTCCTAAATTGCATTCTAAACCAAGGCCAACTTCCGGAAGAAATGGGAAAAATAGCACTCACACCAATACCAAAATCACCGAATGCAGATCTCTCCACTCCCTCAAACTACAGACCCATTGCTGGCATACCCATACTCACCAAACTCCTAGAAACTCATGGAAACAAACAACTTGCAACATATATTGAACAACACTCCTGCTTACATCCCCCCTCCCAATTCGGATTCTGACCATAGCACAGCACAGAACTTCTCCTTCTAACCCTGACCATAAAAAATCAAAGTTATTAAGCATAGGCGGCAAGCAGCTCTTCTTCAGTTCGACATCTCTACTGCCTTCGACTCAGCAGATCACCACCTACTCCTAAAGAATCTTTCTGAAATAGGAGTGACAACCAGTTCACTAAATTGGTTTTAAGATTTTCTCATAGAAAAAGAGAATACTTTGGCAAGAAAAATGACATAAGAATAGCCTTACTGGGTCAGACCAATGGTCCAGTAAGCCCAGTAGCCCGTTCTTACAGTGGCCAATCCAGGTTCCTAGTACCTGGCCCAAATCCAAAGAGTAGCAACATTCCATGCTACCAATCCAGGACAAGCAGTGGCTTCCCCCATGCCTTTCTCAATAACAGACTATGGACTTTTCCTCCAGGAAATTGTCAAAACCTTTCTTAAAACCTGTAATGCTATCTGCTCTTACCACAACCTCTGGCAATGCGTTCCAGAGCTTAACTATTCTCTGAGTGAAAAAAAATTTCCTCCTGTTGATTTTAAAAGTATTTTCCTGTAACTTCATCGAGTGTCCCCTAGTCTTTGTAATTTTTGATGGAGTGAAAAATCGATCCACTTGTATCCGTTCTACTCCACTCATGATTTTGTAGACTTCAATTATATCTCTCCTCAGCTGTCTCTGTTCCAAGCTGAAGATCCCTAACTTTTTTAGTCTTTCCTCATTCGAGAGGAGTTCCATCCCCTTTATCATCTCTGTCGCTCTTCTTTGAACCTTTTCTAGTGCCACTATATCTTTCTTGAGATGAGACCAGAATTGAACGTAATAGTCCAGGTGAGGTTGCACCATGAAGTGATACAGAGGCACTATAACATTCTTAGTCTTGTAAACCATCCCTTTTTAAATAATTCCTAGCATGTTGTTTGCCTTTTTAGCTGCCGCCACACATTGGGTGGAAGGTTTCATTGTATTGTCTACAATGACACCCAGATCCTTTTCTTGGGTGCTAACCCCCAAGGTGGACCCTAGCATCCGTTAACTGTGATTTGGGTTATTCTTCCCAATGTGTATCACTTTGCATTTGTCCACATTAAATTTCATCTGCCATTTGGACGCCCAGTCTTCCAGTTTCCTAAGGTCTGCCTGCAATTTTTCACAATCCTCATGCATTTTAACAACTTTGAACATTTTAGAGTCATCTGCAAATTTAATCACCTCACTTATCATTGCAATTTCCAGATCATTTATAAATAAGTTAAATAGTACCAATCCCAGTATAGATACCTACGGCACTCCACTGTTTACTCTCCTCCATTGAGAAAAATACCATTTAGCCCTACCCTCTGTTTTCTATCCAATAATTAATTCCTAATCCACAACTGAACTTTGCCACCTATCCATGACACTTTAATTTTCTCAGGAGCCTCTCATGAGGAACTTTGTCAAAAGCTTTCTGAAAAACTAGATACACTACATCAACCAGCTCACCTTTATCCACATGTTTATTCATACCTTCAAAGAAGTCAAGTAGATTGGTGAGGCAAGATCTCCCTCGCCTGAACCTATGCTGACTCTGTTTCATTAAATCATGTTTGTCTACGTGTTGCACAATTTTATTTTGTATAATTGTTTCCACCATTTTGCCCGGCAAGGAAGTCAGGCTTACCAATATGCAATTTCCTGGATCTCCCCTGGAACCCTTTTTAAGAATTGGCGTAACATTGTCCACCCGCCAATCTTCAGGTACTATAGATGATTTTAGTGACAGGTTACAGATCACTAACAGCAGGACAGCAATTTTATGGTTGAGTTCTTTTGGCACCCTGGGATGTATACCATCCAGTCCAGGTGATTTATCACTTTAATTTGTCAATTTAGCTTAGTAAATCTTCGAGATTCACTGAGATTCACCCTTGAAAACCATTTCCTGTTCAGGTAGATCTTTTAAAGACCAAAGCAAAGAATTCATTGGATGGACCATTCGGGTCTTTATCTGCCGTCATCTACTATGTTACTATGTTACTCTCCGCTATGGCCTTATCCTCCCTGAGCGCCCCTTTTGCTCATTGATCATTCAATGGTTCCATGGATTCCCTCACAGGTTTTCTACTTCTGATGTACCTAAAAAAAATTGTTATGAGTCTTTGCATATTTTGCAAGTTTATCTTCATATTGTTTCTTAATCAGTGCTTTGCATCTAAATTACCAGTGCTTGTATCTCTTCTTATTTTCTTTATTTTGATCCTTTTTCCATTCTTTAAAGGATTTTTTGGGGCTCTGATAGAACAGGGGTAGGCAATTCCGGTCTTCGAGAGCCGGAGCCAGGTCAGGTTTTCAGGATATCCACAATGAATATGTATGAGATAGATTTGCATGCACTGCCTCCTTGAGATGCAAATCTATCCCATGCATATTTATTGTGGATATCCTGAAAACCTGACCTGGCTCCGGCTGTCGAGGACCGGAATTGCCTACCCCCATCTAGAAGAACGTATTAGCGAGGGAGGAACATGAGCAATTCACCTAGCAATGCGAGCATATTATATAATACTCTCAGATGTGCCCACTTATGCCTGTCAATCACCTGGTATAAGTGACTGTGACTACTGTTAGCCAGGGGTGTAGCCAACAGTTCATTTTGAAGGAATTCTCAAAAATGGACTGGGTGGGTCCTGATATTCTTCCCTCCCCCTCCTTGCAGCCTCAGGAGCCCTTCCCAATAAAATATTACCTTTGCTGGTGGGGATGCCAAGCTCTGCCTACTGAAGATGTATCATGCCCAGGTCACAGCTGTAGCAGCACTTACTTCAAGTTTCAAGTTTATTAAAAATTTGTTTGACCGCTTAATCCAACTTCTAAGCGGTTAACATAATAAAATTACACAAAAATAAATTGAACATATTAAAACAGGGGAGACAAATGACTTACTCAAAACATACTGCAACAGTAGGGCAGATGGGGAGGAACTACAATAAGTATAGGATAGATAAGTCATAAGGCTAAAACAGTAGGTTAGGTAAAAAATTGAAAAGAAAGAAGAGTGGCAATTTAACAAAAGGCGTCTTGGAATAGAAATGTTTTTAGTGCTATTTTAAATTGTTTTATATCTAATTCATTGCGGAGATTTATAGGCAGTAAATTCCAAAGTGAAGGGGCAGTGACAGCAAAGTTGGTACGTAAAGTATTTATTGATTTTAATGATGGTATAACTAAACGATTTTGAGAAGTGGAACGTAGGGATTTAGTTGTTACATATGGGATTAAAAGATTGTTAATGAAATCAGGTTGGTTATTCATTTTAGTGGTAAATGTTAAAAATATAATTTTATAATTGATTCTGTATTCGATTGGCAGCCAATGAGCATCAACTAAAAGTGGGGTGACATGATCATATTTCTTTGCCCCGCTAATGATTTTAATAGCGGTATTTTGAATGATCTGTAATCGCCTGATCTCCTTTTTTGTGATTCCCTTATAGAGGGCATTACAGTAATCTAAACACGAAATAACCAATGAATGAATTAAAGTTTTCAATGCGGCAGCTTCCAGCAAATTAGAAAGGGAACGAATCATTCTTAATCTATAAAAACATTTCTGGACGACTGTACTGATATGGGAATGATATGAAAATTTGCTGTCTAGAGTAGCGCCTAAAAGTTTTAAAGTTGAAACAGTTTTAATGGGAGTAGATTCAAATTTCAATGGAGCCTGAAGTGTTGTACCTTCTTTTAATGGAAAGATGATTAGTTTGGTTTTATTGATATTCAATGAAAGTTTATTGACGTCCAACCATGATTTAATTTTTTCCAATTTTTGATTAATAAGGGCAATTTCTTCCTTATTATTTAAGTCGATAGAATGGAGAAGTTGGACATCATCCGCGTAGGCAAATGTAGAGAAACCAATAGATTGTGAAACTGTCAGAAGAGGCGATAAAAAAATGTTGAAAAGTAAAGGAGATAGTATAGATCCTGCGGGATTCCGTATTTGCAAGACATGTATTCAGATGAGGTGTTATTGAAAACTACTTTAGAAGATCTATCTTTGAAATAAGATGTGAACCAATTCAAAACCTGATCAGAAACACCAATTTCCTGGAGCCTTTTTAAAAGTAGGTAATGATCTATGGTGTCAAATGCTGATGAAAGGTAAAACAGATCGATGATGATCGAGATGGTAAAGTATTTTGGTGATGAGTCCTAACAGGGAATATTCAGTTGAATGACAATGACGGAAGCCGGTTTGATTAGGGTGAAGAACATTGGTTTTCTCAACGAAATCCGAAAGTTGTCGGAAAACTATTTTTTCTGTTAGTTTGGCCATGAATGGTATATTTGCTATGGGGCGATAATTGTAAAGTTCTAGTGTGCTAATGGCTTTGTCTTTTATAATTGGATAAATAATTGATTGTTTCCAGGTTTTGGGTAAAGATCCGGAGGACAGACTTGAGTTAACTAACTCCTTGATAAATGGTCCAAAGATAGAAAAAAATTTTTTTTTTTATTATTATTTATTTATTATTTTCAACTTAAATTTCAAGTATTACACTTGTACAGAAAGCAAGAATAGGATAGATATCAAATACAAAGCAATATAAATCTTAAATTAAACAAATATACTATTTATGCTCAAGTCCACAATTAAGATCCAAGAATTATTGAAAATTGGCGAAATTATCTAAAAAGAAAATTGTAAAAGAAGCTGAGAACTATAGCACTGAGATGAGGTCACAATATCCTAAATATAGGGCTCAAAGATTGTTAACATTCAGGCGAGACATAGCCACGAAATTTGTCAATTGTGATGGTTCAAAAAACACATATTTAAGAGTACGGTGATATACAATACATTTACACGGATGTCTCAAATAAAAGGTTGCTCCCAAAGATAAAACCCCAGGTTTCAAAAGAAGAAATTCACGGCGACGCCTTTGCGTCTCCCGTGCCAAATCTGGGAACATTTGTATTTTATAACCAAGAAAGCTTTTTTGTCTATTTTTAAAGAAAAGTTTTAACAACCAAGTTTTATCAATTGACAAAGCTAAAGTAATAATCATGGTGGCTGGTGATGCTAGATCCTTCTCAGATGTTTCTAAAATCTGTGATATATTTGGAAGTTCTTGATCTGAAGGTTTTTCTTTTAGTTGTTGATTTTGTTCTTTATCAGGCAAATAATAAACCCGTGAAAATGGTGGTAATGAATCTTCGGGTATCTCTAAGTTCTCTACTAGATATCTCTTTAGCATTTCTCTAGGTGTTACTAACTCAAGTCTTGGAAAGTTAATCAACCTTAAGTTATTACTGCGTGAATTATTCTCAAGCATTTCAGTCTTCTTCCTTAGGTTAATATTATCTTTAACTAATGCCTCTTGAACTTGTTTCAGTGATACAATTTCTTTTTCCATTTTTAGAACAGATAAATTAGAAGTATTTGTTTCTTTTCTTAAATCCTTCAATTCTTTATCATGTTCCTTAATTTTCCCTTCAATTTGTTGAAGTGTAGGAGTAATTTTTTTAACAAAACCAGCCAATAAGTCCCAGATAGAGTCTAAAGTCACTTCTGCAGGTTTAATCAATTCAATTGAGGTTTGTGTAAATGTAGAGTGCTCACCGTTCTGAAATCCTTCGGGGGGTGTCTTCAGCTCTTCCCCCTCATGTTGAGATGATATTCCCCCAGGTACCTCCATAGGGGCCCTGGAAAAGTGGGCCCCAGTCTCCAAACTCTCCAGTAAATCTTCCCTTGCCTCTGGAGAGGAAAAAACCAGTGAATCCGGGGTTTCCCCGCCCCTGGGAGAGCTGGTCGTCTGGGGTTGCGGGGGCGGTGCCCTAACGTCGGGGCTCAGTGTGGTGTCGGGCCCAGGAACATCCACGTTGGTTTCGCCTCCCTGTGTTGTCTGCGGGCCGCCATCCGACGTTACTGCGACCTCCTGCATGCGCCGCAGTAAATCCTGAATATTCCCGAGACCCGGGGCTCCAGGACGCCGCGAGGCAGAAGCGGCACTCCGGCCCCGTCTCTTCGGCATCGCGGTAAGTAATTACCGTTAAGGAAATTGAAAGAAGCACAATCCTGGGACACGCAGCTCAGCGCGTCCTGTCTCAGATCGCCATCTTGGATCAGTCCCATCGAAAAAAAATTTTTTAATAGGAAAGGAGGAATTACTTCATTACTGGTTCCTTTTATATTAAGTGTGTTAATACATGGGTGTGCTTTGGCTACTAATTCTAGTTCTCCAGTGCATGCTCGGTTAGTCCTGAACTGAGTATACACGAGAGAGCTGACGCGCACCTATAGTGAATTAAATGCTGTTACTAGCACAACTCAGATTTGAGATATCTTTGGCTGGTGGGGCTTGTAATCCCCATCAGCCATGAGAGCATAAGGGTCTTGAGCCAAAGGTGAGGGAGCCCAGGTCCCCTAGGCCCACTGTGGCTATGCCACTGGTGTTAGCCTTTCTAAAATTAGGCACCATTTTATAGAATTGCCACCTACGTGTATACTTGCAAAGACCACCTATGCTCCACCCAAACTTCATCTGTGGACATATGTACCGGTAAAATACACAAAGAAAAACAAGAGAGGCGACCCCTTTGTTTCCTCTCCTTCCCCCTCTATCCCCCTCCTTTTCTCTCCCCCCCCCCTTTCTTCTTAAGATGAGATATGTTTGCTTTGTTCATAATTGCTTTATTCCTTAGCATATGAAATCTTTTAAGTTTTGCTTTTAGTTTGTTGTTTTTTTTAAAATGATGTCTCATTTCTTTAATATTTTATGATTTTTAATTTTGTGATTATATATATGGTTTTTATGGCTTATGAAATATTTTATTTTTGTAGACCCCTGAGGCAGGCCATACGGCTGAAACATGTTCGTGTCAGGTTTTGAATGAATAAAAGGATTGAGCATAACAGGTTGCTTCATGTGTTTTTCTTTGGTCTAACTTGAGGAGGTAGCATCTCCTGTTTGGGTGTACCGGTAAAATACAAAACAAAGAAAAATGGGGAGACCCAATGATCCACAGTGAAAACAATTCACCGATGAAAATAAAAAACTGTGGATATAGATGTTCTGGAGATAATTTATTATACACTGACATTTAAAAACATGAAAATTCAATTTAAAAAGTACAATGATAAAAAATAGAGTGGTAAAACATCCAACCGGACCCTACACGGTCCATGTTTCGGTGAACATGCCTTCCTCAGGGGTCCAATTGTTTGCAAATTCACATATAAAGAATTAGTGAATTAGTGAAGACTGAAAACAGTCTATTGTCTTTAAACATGTGAGCAAAGAACACCGCAGACAAGCTGAAGTGGCAAAAAAACCGCTATATCAACATGCAGTCTTTAAGGTAATTTATATGCATATGTGACTCAAACATATGAAAATGACTTTAAAATTACCAAAATGGAAGCACACAAAACCACACGATGTTCCCATGGAAACATAGATCAGTGAAGAAACAAGTGGGAAAATACACAAACTTTTATTGAAAGCGGGGATTCAGTTCTATCAATATAAATGAAGGATTCAACGCTGCAGGCAATTCGGTACAGAAACCTGTACCTTCTTCAGGAGTCTGTGACCACTCGGCAGGAGATTTTTCCAGTAAACTTGTTTCTTCTCAGATTTATAAAATTACCCTCACAAAGTGCCTTTTCTGTGGGCAGACACTGGAAGTAAAACATGATATATTTGTTGGCAGAATATAGGCAATTATATTGCTGGCAGTGATCAATTTTGAAATACTGTAAAATGTACCACCCTCTACATCTACTCCAACTTCGGTGAGAAGATTGCTTGGTGTGACGGTGCAGCTTTCCTATCATATTACACTTCCGCTTCCGTATTTGCGAATTCCGTATCTATGGATTTGGTTATTCGCGATTTTTGACCAAAAAATAAATTTTAATTTTTCAGGCTTTTTTTAGCCCTGTAAGCCCCTCCCTCTTAAGCCTTACCTGGTGGTCTAGCAGGTTTTCAGGCAGAAGCGATCTTCCCACGCTCCTGCTCCATGCAGATAACTCACAGGAAATGGCTCAAGTGACTACGGGAGCTCAAGGCAGCCATTTCCTGTGAGCAATCTGCACGGGGCAGGAGTGTGGGAAGATTGTTTCTGCCTGAAAACCCACTAGACCACCAGGTAAGACTTAAGGGGGGGCTTACAGGGCTAAAAATAGCCATGGGAAGCCAGGGATAAGGGCAGAACCGACCCGAATATTATTCATGGTTTTTCCATATTTGCAGGCCGGCTCTGCCCCTAACCCCTGCGAATATGGAGGGGGAAGTGTAATTTGGAGTTCTTTTGTTTAGTCTGTGAACAGCTTAGTTCTGCATTGTTCAGTTTTAGCAAGTTTAAAATAAACAAATAAAGAAGGAAGCAAGTTCAATAAAGCTCCAAGCCAGAACCCTGGCCTGACCTAGCAGAAAAATACCAGGTCACAGGTCTTGCAAATCAGTTAGGCCAGCCACTGAAGCATTACATTAGAGCAGTATCTTTCAAACTGTGTGCCACGGCACAGTGGTGTGTTCCGAAGAGATTCCAGGTGTGCCCTGAGAGAGTCCAGAATTTTACTTTATATTTTTTTTTTAAATCCCTTCATAAGTATACACTAGCATATATAACATGTATGTTGCGTACACAAAAATCTGTCAGTATTATAAGTGTCTGTGTGCATAAGGATTCAGCCATCCAGACAAGCATCATTCTTTGATGTGATTAGTCCTTGAAAACTAACAGCAAGCCATTTTAGTTTTATTTTTTATGCAGTAGTTATCCTAACTTGAGGAAAAAAGCAATCAAGGCTTTGTTACCATTAGGATCTTCTTGTCTTTGCGAACTTGGAATTTCAGATGTGACAGAAATTAAATTGAAAAAAAAAAAAGAGAATGGCTGCAGATGGGGGATGACGAAATGTATGTTTATTTGCCGACTATCGAGCCGTGTTTTGAGCTAATTTGCACTCCAAAACAAGCATATCCATCGCATTGATTAGCAATTTTATCAACTTTAGTTTCACTGTTGTTACAATTACCCATACATAGCTTAAAAAACTTTAAATAAATAACTCTCAAATTTAATTTTTGTGGTTTTTGCAATTTTATAATTTCAGTTATAATGTGCTGTGGAAAACATTTGCTCTGTTTAGTGTGCCAGAGCTAAAAAAAAGTTTGAGAGACACCGCATTACAGTATATTTCTAGGGAATACTGTGCTTCTGGGGGTACACCATCGTCTTGTGGCTTCTTCAGAAATACACTGTAGTGTGGTGCACTAAGTGGAGTGGACTATTGCAATTCTCTTTATTTGGGAGTTACTAAAGTGAAGATGAGGGCGCTGCAGATGTTAATTAGCTCTGCTGCAAGATTGATTACTGGGGGCGGAGTTTCAAGAATGACTCATATAACTCCAGTGTTGAAACAATTGCATTGGTTACCTATGCAGCAGAGAGTACAGTTTAAGATTCATTCAATCATACAGCAAATCTTATACACTTCTCCCTCTGTATCTGCGGTTTCCGTATCTGCGGATTCGCTTATTTGCGATTTTTTGGCTGCTGACTCCGCCCCCTAATTTTCATGACTGAACCCGGCGTTTTACATTGGAAATCGCTGCTCCCAGTGGTTCATGGAGGAAATCGCTGCTCCCGGCGTTGTACGGAGCAAATTGCAGGTCGGGTTATTCACGGTTTATTATCTTTTTCAGGTCTATTTTACCGAAAAACCACGAATAACATGCAAAAAGTTATTTGCGGTTTTTCGGTATTCACGGCTATGTTCTGCCCATATCCCCCGCGAATTCGGAGGGAGAAGTGTATCACGTTTCTCCAATGGCACTAAAGGGGTTTTTTGAAATCTATCAACCCAGAAAATGTTTGAGATCTGAAAATAGTATAAAACTGAGTTTGGAAGGTAAGATGTTAGTCTCTCATGTTAAGATTGGGGCAACAATGCTGTCTGTAGCTGGCGCCAAGCTCTGGAATGCGCTGCCTGGTATCCTGCGATTCTGTGATGGGAGACTGAACTTTAAGAAAATGTTGAAAACGTAATTATTTGTCAATGCCTTCCTGTGCTAACGCTATTCTCTGTTAATGCCTTCCTGTCCTGTAAATGCTTTTGTGGGATTTTGTGTTTCCATCTTATAGGATGAACTTAAAAGAAGATTTTTAATATTGATATCGTTAGTTAATGGCTTTTTGTGTTTGTCTTGTTGAAACATGTTTAGCATTTCTTAAATATGGATGTATGTAATTTTGTAAACCGCATAGTTTTTATGCGGTATATACATTTTTAAATAAATAAATAACTCCCCTGAGTGTCCCAGTGAGAATCTAATTAGGGTCTAAAACCCATCTCCAAATGAAGATGTCCTTCCTTCATGTATTCCAGATCTGTGGGTAAAGGCAACATGCATACTCAGCGCTATAGAAATGATAAATCGTAGTGGTAATAGTGCATAATAGCATAGATACAAAATACTTATGAACCTCTGCTCTCCTTCTCAGTTCCAGCCAGGATCGTAAACATTTCTAACAGCGTATCAGTGAATGAGGGCAGCAATGTCAACCTCCAGTGTCTCGCCGTGGGCAAGCCTGAGCCGAATGTGGTCTGGAGACAGGTGAAAGGTGTGCAACCATCTTTGTAACTCTATCCTGCATATCTCTTTAATCTCATTTCTGCAACAGCTACAGTGAGAGAAGGTGCTCATAATCCTATTGCTGTATGAGGTAGTGTTCCAAAAACTGGTCCTAGTACCCCTTCCTCCTCCCCCCCCCCAGCCAGTCTGGTTTTCAAGATAATCACAATGAATATGCACAGGATATGCACAGGCATGTAAATCTAGGTCATGCATATTCATTGTGGTTATCCTAAAAACCAGACTAGCTAGAGAGTACTCCAGGACCGGCTTCTGAAACACTGCAGTGAGGAACTACAGTATTTCTGTAATCCATTCCTGTCTCATCTCTAGAGCCCAGCCCCTGTATAAATCATAATGAGGGACTGCGATCATCTTCTGCCCCTGTGGAAGCTGAGGTATTATAAGGTATTATGCCTGTCGTTCACCTGGGGTGACTGCGTCTAATGTTAGCCAGATATCTTCACACTGAATTTCTGCACTGAAATGGAATTTTTGAAATTTATCCACCATCCCCCAAATTCTGTATATGGCATCTTAACATGTGCTCGCAAATACAGTTATAGTTACAGTTATTTACAGTTGTTATTAATATACCGCCATTTTTAACAAAAAATCAAAGCAGTGTACAATAAAGCAGTGTAAAATAAATAAAATTGGTGCACACAGCCGATATATGCACACAAGTTGATTAATTGGCCAAATCAATGCTAATAATTGGCAATTAGCACCTCATAATCAATTTTAATTGGCACTAATTAAAAGTTATGTGCACCACTTGGAAAGTGCTGTGCACAAATTTGAAAAGGGGGCATGGCCAGGGGGTGGGTAATGGAGTTCCTAAAAGTTATACACATTAGGCAGGATTCACTAAAATCCCGAAATCTATCAGCTTCGTGTCCTATCCGTTTCCGAGTCATTGTAGGCGATCGATTCAGTAAAGCTTGTCCATGTAAATGATCCAATCGTAAACACGCCGCTATTAGCACTGAAACATCGATCGATGCACGTGCGCAATTTATCCTTGTTAGTTTTGAAGCTCATAACACTTATGCTAGCTCATTAGGACGCGACAATCCAGCTGGAAGGAAGGGGGGAGGGATAGCTGGCCCATAAAAGTTTTATTTGATTTTGGATTTTTTTTGTTATTTGGCATTGATATTTGAAATGTACAATGTGCAAGGAGAGCACGAGGTTAATCCATGATTTTCTCGCCATGCGCATTACAAATCTGAGATTCACTCCCACGCCCACTATGCGCATTCAAAAAAAAGAAATAAAAATATTTCTAACGATTATGTACATGAACGTTTACATATATTTAAAAGTTTTGTTATATTTAGGATTTTTGGAGGGGTAGATATATATTTTTGATGGGGTTCTTAACATGCACGTGTCAGTTGCTAGGCAGAAATAGTCGGCGAGGATGTAAATGACTGGTCCTCAGCAGTCGTAACTTTTTGGAACGGAAAGGCCAGTCAGTTTGGACGAAATGGTTTCATGAATCGACGCGTTAAGAAATTTACATGCCTTTTTACTCATTTGCATGCACAGATCTGATAGGGTGCAGATGAGGTCTGGAGGAAGGTTAGTGAATCGAGCCAGAGTCAAAAAGTGAGCGCAAACCGAGCGGTACACAATCGGTTTGCTTAGTGAATCTAGCCCATTGTTATAGAATATGCCCAATCTAGGCACAACTTACGTGTAGGCATTTAAGCCTGGTTTTAGCTGGTCTAAATGGGTGCACCTAAAAGTTTTGTGACGTTCTGGTGCTTAGCACGATTCTATAAAAGGTATATGCTAAGCGCCATTCTAGTTAGCACCAATTTTGGGGGCACTATATAAAGAATCAGGCCTCATATATTCACAGCTATGCACACATGGCAAATACATGCAAAAATGCATGTGCACATCAGAAGGGCATTCCTGATGGCAGGATTGTGGTGGAGTCTGAACATGCATGCATTCTTCCAAATGTATGTACAATGGTTTTTATAGAGAAAATACCTGCAAAATGCAGCCGCTACAGATTTGTGTATGTACATTTTCCAAATCAGTTTTTCAAAATGAATGCAAGGTCTGCAGGTGAAAATGCTTTACATATACAATAAGTGCATTGTTTGAAAGTTGCCCCAGTGGAATAAACACTGAAAAATGAGCATATTAGTGCAAACTTAATGGGTACTTTTACCCGTGAGGTTTGCACCAATAATGAAAGAAAAACTAGCTGGCAGCATTGCTTTGATTATTGCTCAAAGAAAAATTACAGACAAGATTACGCCTTCCTTCCCTGTGTGTAACTTTGGCATTAAAAAAAGGATAGCTTTGTAAAATCAAAACTATGTGCATTGTTCAGTCCCCACCCTCTCCCTGCCCAGCCTATTCAGTCTGTAGGTTGAATTGACCTATGCTTAGTAAAAGAAAGGATGAGCTATTTTTAATGACCCAGTTTCTGTGGGTAAAACACTTTGTTTTGCCTGTGAAAAAGGGTTTGAATATATTCCTTCCTATAATCTTTAGACTGATCAAAGTGTAATTTCTAGGAAGACTTTTTATATTCCTTCCTATAAACATTAGACTGACCAAAGTGTACTTTCTAGGAAGAATTTAAGAAATGGATTGTCTAAGAATTAATTTCTTCCCTACCTCATAGTACAAATGGTAGGCTGTTTGCCTACTGTGCCAACAAGCTGTACTCAGATGCCTTGTGGTGCAATTTGTATATCATTTGGCTCTTGTGTCCATGACCTGAGTTCAAATCTCACACTGGTATTTCTGTCAGGTAGCCAGCCTCTGGCCAACTTGGCCATTCGCTCACTTTCAATCAGTGAATGAGTACTCAGCTTTAGCTGGAGGCAAAAATGACTAGGTAAGACAATGACAATCCATCTCACTGCCAAAAAACAGTCTTACAAGCAGCAGCCCTCATAAGTCATTCACAACTTGGTTCTTATGTACAGGGAACTATCGTTACCTTTTCCTCCTAGAACCAGTGTTAGGGATGCACAACTGTGGTAATTGCTCTGGATCCCCATATCAAAGGCTCTGAGTTTACCTAAAATGGGCTTTAGGGGCTCCCTCCCTAATTTTTGCTCTGAGCCCCATCATATCTAGCACCAAGTATGCCATACCCCTCCCCCTCCCTGTCCAGAAACTCCGCAGAATGAGGAACACCCAAGTGTGACCTTTCTCCTTGAGAACCTCAAGACTTATGATGAGCACTGACTCTCAGGGACTTTCCTTGCACATTCCCTACCCAGACAAGATCAGGGGGTCAGGAGCAGGATATGACGTCATGTAGCGTGCATTGTATAATTTTTTTTTTTTTTAAAGAAGAAGGACAGAGGAATAGAAAACCTCACTCCCTCTCATGACTGATACTTCCAGGCAGCACCAGCACTTGCAAAAGATTCATCAGTGATGCTGACATAGCCTGTTCATATATTACCACAGAGTGAAGGCTCTGCTGATCTATTGCTGTAATACATTATGGGGATATATCATCACATTCCTGTCAGTTTGATGCACAATATGAGCACATGCCAGAGTGAAAGAGGATATGAAGCAGGGGAAGAAGTGCTGAGAATGGGAACTCATATGGCCTATTAATTTCATTTCTGTTCTTCTCCACCTGGCCCTCTTCAGAGATTCAGTAACTGTGACCATTTCCCTTCGTCCTTTGCCCTCATCAGAGGGCTCTCTTACTTAGCTACTTTGCTTTAGGGATTCTCCCCACCTCTATCCCAACTGGCCTATTTTGAAATTATTACGATGATTCATTCAGTCTAGAACAGGGGTCTCAAAGTCCCTCCTTGAGGGCCACAATCCAGTCGGGTTTTTAGGATTTCCCTAATGAATATGCATTGAAAGCAGTGCATGCACATAGATCTCATGCATATTCATTGGAGAAATCCTGAAAACCCGAATGGATTGCGGCCCTCAAGGAGGGACTTTGAGACCCCTGGTCTAGAATGAACTGAAACTGGAGTTTTATAACAGATATCATACAACACATGCTAATATTCTTAAGGCAAAAGGTAGCATCTTTCACATGAAACAAGGTACTTTGCTTTAATTGTCTTTACTGATGCTGTCTACATGTAGTCATCCCTGTCGACAGCTTGAGGCATTGTAACTTGGCCTCAATGTTCCTTCACTGGAGGTGGTAATAGTCATCTTGTGTTTTCTGTGTTGTAAGTGTGTGTTTGTGTCTGATTCCCACCCATCATTTCCCAACCCATCCCCCTCCTTCACTCCCACCACAGAGAATTTCACTAGTGAAGGAGAGTACCTGGATATCACCGGGATCAACCGCCAGCAAGCTGGGGAGTATGAGTGTATAACCATCAATGGAGTGTCCGCCCCTGATAGAAGGAGGGTACACATCACCGTCAACTGTGAGTCTTCCTGAAGGATTTTCAACCCTTAAATGCAATTTTTTTTTTTACATTTTAGATCCTTCCATTGTTTAAATTTTATTTACTTGCCATTCTGATATTTAAACTCTATGGTTGCTGTTGCTTTAAAACAACAGCCATGATGCTTTTAATGTTATACCTGGATACTGGCACTGAATATCTGGGAATAGAGCGGTTATCAGAAGTTATGCCACTGATATTTTGGTATACTGAGTTGTTCAGATAGCTTTCCAGGTACTCAATATTGGGCTAACTTCCAGATCTGCCTTGGCCTTGCCTCTAGGCTACCCTAGCACTATCCATGAGCCCCCAAATTCTATTAGGTGCAAAACTTTAGACACTCAAACAGAAGTAGGTGCCCAATGGGGGTCAATAGCAGTAGGTGCTATTCTATAAATTAGCACGTAAGTGCTTTGGTGTGAACTGCAAAGGGGGCATGTAAATGGGTGGGGTAGGGGCAGGTCACACACTTAGACACTAAGGCCTAGATTAACAGGTGCTGATTTTTTTAGGCACTGGTAGGTGCCCAAGTTCAATTAAAAAAATGTTCTTTAAACAATGTTTTAACTGAGTTTCAAGGCATTTACCAGCGCCTGAAAAATTGACAAAAGAATTGCGCCTCTATAGGCACTTTAGGCTGCCTAGCACCACTGTGGGCATGGCTAATGCCAGAAGTGGCATTAGGAAGCCTAGGGCACCTACGGAGGCACAATTCACAGCAAAGGTAGGTGCCAGAAATGTAGGCCTGAAAAATCCTGGCTTCCATTTCCGGTGCCTACCTTTGCCTGAGGCGCAATTCTGTACCTGGCGCTGTCACATGATTGACACGCGATCAGCAGCCACCAACATCGCTGGTTACAGAATCCAGGCCTAAGAGTTAGATTTAGTAAATGGTGCCCAAATTTGGGTGCCAAAAAAGATGGAAGCTGATTGCTAGTCTATAAACGACACTGAATGAGCGCTGTTTAACAAATAGCGCTTAGCTCTGGGATTTGCACCAAATTTTGACCACAAGGATCTACACCAACTGAAACCTGGTATAAATTCTCATGCCTAAATTAGGTGCAGATCCCCTGGATTCTATTGTACTGTGCTCATCTATAGTGAACACATCTGACCCACCCATGCCCCTCCCCCTTTTCAGTTGCACACCTTGTTTTGCCAAAATTTGGCTGCTTCAGGGAAAGTTCTCAAAAGAACTTGAAATAGAAGATGGATTATATATTTGTCAAGGGATTTGGTGATATCACTGAAGATTGTTGAAAGAGTCAGCATTGGAGTATGCGATACTGGACCCCTTTGAGCTAAGTGGAAAACGAAGATTGACTTTTTGCCCTATGCACAGTGGTGGACCATGTCCCATATAGAGATTGCATTATTTTCTTAGTGGAGTATTTTATGCCTTTGATATGGAAACAGGCAGCTTTTGAGCATTTTGTGAATGCTGCTTTAATGAGAGGCTTTATCACCACTTAATTTTTTGAAAATATATTTTCTGTGATGGGTAAACCCACCACTAGCTAATAACTATATGATGGTTCCAAGTTTATTAAAAAATTTGTTAAACTGCCTATGCAAAGTTTCTAAGCGGTGTACACATATACAATGTTCAATGGACTGAAATATAGTCAGACATACAAACAGGTACAATAGGTGAAGGGCATGAACTACATGAATGCTATATGAGTTAGATTGTTACTATTTTGGAATATTTCGTTTTACACATACCATGGCAGGCATGAACCTAATTTCTAAACTAAGGAATGGAAAGTATGAACTCTATCTCTCAAATTTACTGCTATAGTTCACCATAAAACTTGCATCATGCCAAAGAGAACTTCCCTCTGGAGTTTGTAAAGTGGAAGATATAAAGGCAACCTACTGAAGTGAGCTTAGAAATTCC
Organism: Geotrypetes seraphini; assembly: GCF_902459505.1. NCBI lineage: Eukaryota > Metazoa > Chordata > Amphibia > Gymnophiona > Dermophiidae > Geotrypetes > Geotrypetes seraphini. The sequence goes on from NC_047094.1 coordinate 78,049,454, forward strand.
TATTAAATAAAGCCTGTGGCACCCAAAACCATGAGAAATAGTTCTGTATTTTTTTCTGCCATTTTCTTGGTCTTGGAAAGCATTTCTTATTTGTATGTGCATCTACGCAAAATGGATAGATCACTGTTCAGGAGACTGGATGGGCCATTGTGGTCTTTATTTGCCATCATTTTCTCTTTTTTAAAATATATAATAATGACAGCCAGCTCCCACATTCTATTCTGAGGGACATATGATAAAATGGAAGGACATGTCACATATCCCATCCACCCACCCACCCACCCACATACATTTAATTAGGTTGGATGTATTTCTTTTTGCAAGTCAAGGAAAAACTTGGGAAAGAACATCCCTGAAATATGGTGGCTGGGTGTGCTATAAATGAAGTTCTTTACTAACAATTGTATTCTTTTAAATTTTGTTCATTCAAGATCCTCCAACTATCACAGATGCGAAAGGAGCCCAGTCTGGGATGGGCAAGAAAGCTCTTCTTCGCTGTGATGCCATGGCAGTGCCCCCAGCCGAGTTTGAATGGTTCAAAGATGATAAGCGGTGAGTACATGGAGTGCAACAGTGAGCAAAGGCTTGTGGATAGGGTGAGGAGCACTGTACTGAAGAGGGGAGTCATGCACCTCAATATCAGAAGCATCCATAGCAGCTGAAATATTAGGAAATCAGTACCACAGAGAGCACCATATCTGCTGGAATCTCAGCAGGTTGTGATATTTCTTATAAGATCAATATTAGATTTAGCCAACAATGATTTATGTGAACAACCAAGAACACGGAAGTGCTTTCTCGAGAAGGTAAAGGAAAGGAGGAGCAGGGTTAATATCCTACTGAAGTATCCTGAACATGTATGTTGGAATAAGATCCTTTAACAGCACTTATAACGTAATCAGGCACAAGCTAAAATTTTCATCCAAATATTCAAATGTAAAAAATGTGAAGTTTGTCACCGAGTTTGCACTTTTCTAAAATTATTTATCATCATTTTCCTTGCTAAGTCATCATTCCATATGAAAGAAGAACCTTTTAAATGTTTGCTAGGTGCTGCTGTATATCAAAGCACAAGGGTGTATGGACCCTCTTTGAAAAGCACAAAACACCCAATAGAAAAGTGGAATTAATAATGTCCCAAATAACCCCCCCCCACACAAATTGAACCCCACTAAATTACTGTTCAAGGGGGTCACATGATGCAGCCTACCTAGACGGACGTGTGTGAGGAGTGCTTCCACCCCACCTTGCTAAAATCAGCATAAACTACCAGCTCTTTCTAAATCTTTTGGGGACCTTTCTTGCTTACCTGCTGGGGACAAGCTTCTGCTATCACCGGGTGATTTTGGAATAGGGTTCCAGTGCTGGGCATGCCTATTAAGCTGGTGCGAGGCTCCAAGGAAAAACCTCCGTCCACCCCCTCCAAGATGGCAGCAGAGTAAGCTACCTTTACGATCCTGGCTGGGGATTGGATTACCAACATCACTAAGTCCGTGTCGGCAGCCCTGGCTGACAGACTGAATAAAATCCAGTCTGCCGTGGATGAAATGCATGAAAAATTTGACTCCCATAACCGGCGCCTGACCGAGGTAGAGCAGCGTGTGTCCAACCAGGAAGACACGTGTACAGGCCTGGCTGTGCAGATGGCTGAGTTGCAGAAACAGTCCCAGGAGTTAGCGGACAAGATGGAAGAGCAGGAGAACCGAAGTCGACTTAACAAACTGAGGCTGGTTGGGCTTGCGGAGTCGGTCACCGATCCGGCTTTGTACGACATCTTCAACAAGTACTGATCTAGCTACTCTTTACAACGCCAATGTTAAACGACCCCTTGCGGCTATTGGGAAGTTATGCCAGGCATGGCAGGAGTTACCGCTGCGCATACTGGGGAGGATGGCTCTGGTCAAGATGGTTATGGTCCCAAAAATCTTGTACCCTCTGCCACTCTGGCTTCGGCACCAAGACGAACTCTCATTCAAAACAGCTATTTCTCGTTTTATTTGGAGATCCAGGGCCCCACGGATCGGGTTGCTTAAACTTACCTTGGATAAATTTTTGGGTGCTCTCAATGTCCCAGATCTTCGGCTGTATAATGTAGCCGCGCTTTTACGATAGATCCATGAAGGCTACACCGGGTGCACTCGTTACTTCCCTTCAGACTGGCTTGCGGAATGGAGTTCTCCTTTTCAATTTCTGAATCTGCTTCACTTTTCAAGTATACCCCAAGAGGCAGTTCCAGCCTTGTTTTCGATTTCTTTGACCGTTCCAGATGGCCTGGCAGTGGTGGCGGCGTAGACAGGGCCTGAACCTGGAGAGCTCTCCTTTCTTGTGTTTGAGGGCAACTCTCAGTTTCTGCTGGGCTGGGGCCGGACGGTGTTTCGGGACTGGGCGGATCGGGGCTGTGTGGCTATGGAACAACTGCTGGAGTTGAGTCCCAAGGGTTTCCCTTCTTTTCAACAGATCAGGGATAAGTGGGGTCTCCCCTCTCGTTATTTATTCTCCTATTTCCAACTCCGCCAGGGCCGGGTGGGGGCCTTGGACAAAGGGCGTTTAGATGTCCTTTTCTCAGCGACTCCAGCGTCAGCTAACACCTTAGCCCACTGTTATCGTTTATTGAAATCTTCTATCTCCCTGTCTGTGCTTGCCCCATTGAGATCCCGGTGGGAGCTGGACCTGAGGCATGACCTTCCCGAGCCGCAATTTTTGGCCTGCTTCCAGACCCTTTACTCCTATACTAAATCTGCTGATTTCCAGGAGCTTCAGTTTAAGATCCTTCACCGAGCTTACTTTACTAAACAGCGGGGAGTACGATTGGGGCTTTGGGCCAGAGACCTTTGCTTTAAGTGCAAGTGTCAGGCTGGCACCTATATTCACTCTTTCATGGAGTGTTCCAAACTGAGTATTTGGCGGGAGGCCCTCCCCCTCTTGGAAAGTGCCGTGCGACGCCCTGTTGAGTGGACTATGGGTTCCTTCTGCTGGGCTTGCAGACCTCCCTCCAGGATCAGGGCTTTACTTATCCCCCAGTGCTGTTTCTTTTATAACGTTATCCTTCTTGTTAAGAAACTGATCTTGACCTACTGGTTGTCGGAGGATTCGCCTCCGATGCCTCAGTGGAGGAGTAGACTTCAGGAGGTGGCCCGGTTTGAGATTCGGTCATATGCTGGGTCTCCGCATTTGGCTAAGCGGCAGTACGTTCACTTGTGGGAGCGACTGTGGGAGTTGGTAGCAGCATGAATGGCTGGGGGGGGGGGTGTCCTCGCAACTTCGTCCTGTCCACCCTCTTCCTCATCTCTTTCTTTTTCTCTTAGGTCAGCTTTAGTTCTACGCTAAGCCCCACTCTCGTTGGTACCCTGGGGTTGGGGTGGGTGGGGGGGTCTGTATGTTCTGTTGCAGGGAGTGGCTGTCGGTGTGCGTATGGTGGTAATTGTAGTGGTTGGTCCTTTTTGAGGACGATTCAATTCAAAATGGTGAAAGGTTGCAGCACTTGATGTCTGTTATATCGAACTTTCTCACCCTATTGAGCTTCCCCTGGATGAGCTGAGCTTTGCTCCATTTTGCTCTCCTGTCCTTATGAGACCCTGGCTGGGTTCAGTTGCGGGGGTTGCTGTTCTTTTTATTGCTCTTGATGTTTCTCGCTTGTGTTTGGATGTTTTCATATTCCTGCTGTACACTTTGTACTATGCCTGGTTGTGCCCTTTTTCACTTTCAATAAAAATATGTTAAAAAAAATTACTGTTCAAAATTAGACTTCACTTATAAAACCAATAATTAACACCACAGGAAGGATAAAGCCTCAGATATATATATATATATATGTTTGTCTGTTAAGATCAATCATTAGCTTTAAATAAAACCTTCTTAGTTATGTTAACCGGTGGTATAGTCACTATCACAAACCAACTTAAATAGAACATAAGAACATAAGCAATGCCTCCGCTGGGTCAGACCTGGGGTCCATCATGCCCAGCAGCCCGCTCATGCGGCGGCCCAACAGGTCCAGGACCTGTGCAGTAATCCTCTATCTATACCCTTCTATCCCCTTTTTCAGCAGGAAATTGTCCAATCCTTTCTTAAACCCTGGTACCGTACTCTGCCCTATTACATCCTCTGGAAGCGCATTCCAGGTGTCCACCACACTTTGGGTAAAGAAGAACTTCCTAGCATTCGTTTTGAATTTGTCCCCTTTCAATTTTTCTGAATGCCCTCTTGTTCTTTTATTATTTGAAAGTTTGAAGAATCTGCCCTCTCTACTCTCTCTTTGCCCTTCATGATCTTGTAGGTCTCTATCATATCCCCTCTAAGTCTCCTCTTCTCCAGGGAAAAGAGACCCAGTTTCTCTAATCTCTCAGCGTATGAAAGGTTTTCCATCCCTTTAATCAGACGTGTTGTTCTCCTCTGAACTCTCTCGAGTAACGCCATATCCTTCTTGAGGTACGGCGACCAGTATTGGACGCAGTACTCAAGATGCGGACGAACCATCGCCCGATACAGCGGCAGGATAACTTCTTTCGTTCTGGTTGTAATACCCTTCTTGATTATACTTAGCATTCTATTCGCTCTCTTAGCGGCCGCTGCGCACTGTGCCGTCGTCTTCATTGTCATGTCCACCATAGTATTCAAATTCAAAAATGACTATGTTTTATATTGCCATTATTATTTAACTTCAACTGGCTCAGAAGATAGCAGGGCAGGCCCTCCCTCACATTATGAAATGGTGGCCATCAACAACTATGAAGGTTTTTTTAAGCCAATAATTGATCATAACAGATTAACACATATAGAGCCAGGGTATCAAATTGGGCACTTGGCACTCCCAATTGACCTTGCTTCCACCACAAGAAATAACGCTCTCACATCTGTTTTTCAACAAAAGAAGTTTTATTAGTGGCCACAGCCATAGATGCCATACCATTCATCGTAACTTGCAAGCATTACAATAGTAAACACCGCCATTCCCAAAAAGGCTTATAAAGAGCAATTCTTCACAATTCGCCAACTCAGTATAACTGAACATTGAACATTCTCTTGCAACAGTAAACTCAACGCCTGGCTCACAGCATGTCCGGAGAGCCGTTGAAGATTCCCTCCGCTTCCCCCTCTCCCGTTTAAGAATGGTGTCCACTTGTTGTCATAGAAGTCCCATTCCTGCTGTGCAAGCAGGGAGACATTACCGTATTTTCGCGGATATAACGCGCGCGTTATACGTGATTTTACGTACCGCGCATACCCCTCGCGCGTTATATGCCTGAGCGCGGTATATAAAAGTTTTTAAACATAGTTCCCACCCCGCCCGACGCCCGATTCACCCCCCCAGCAGGACCGCTCGCACCCCCACCCCGAACGACCGCTCGCACGCGCTCCCACCCGCACCCGCATCCACGATCGGAGCAAGAGGGAGCCCAAGCCCTCTTGCCCGGCCGACTCCCCGACGTCCGATACATTCCCCCCCCCGGCAGGACCACTCGCACCCTCACCCCGAAGGACCGCCGACTCCCCAACAATATCGGGCCAGGAGGGAGCCCAAACCCTCCTGGCCACGGCGACCCCCTAACCCCACCCCGCACTACATTACGGGCAGGAGGGATCCCAGGCCCTCCTGCCCTCGACGCAAACCCCCTCCCCCGAACGACCGCCCCCCCCCAAGAACCTCCGCCCGTCCCCCAGCCGACCCGCGACCCCCCTGGCCGACCCCCACGACACCCCCACCCGCCTTCCCCGTACCTTTGTGTAGTTGGGCCAGAAGGGAGCCCAAACCCTCCTGGCCACGGCGACCCCCTAACCCCACCCCGCACTACATTACGGGCAGGAGGGATCCCAGGCCCTCCTGCCCTCGACGCAAACCCCCCTCCCCTCCAGCCGACCCGCGACCCCCCTGGCCGACCCCCACGACCCCCCCACCCCCCTTCCCCGTACCTTTGGAAGTTGGCCGGACAGACGGGAGCCAAACCCGCCTGTCCGGCAGGCAGCCAACGAAGGAATGAGGCCGGATTGGCCCATCCGTCCTAAAGCTCCGCCTACTGGTGGGGCCTAAGGCGCGTGGGCCAATCAGAATAGGCCCTGGAGCCTTAGGTCCCACCTGGGGGCGCGGCCTGAGGCACATGGGCCAAACCCGACCATGTGCCTCAGGCCGCGCCCCCAGGTGGGACCTAAGGCTCCAGGGCCTATTCTGATTGGCCCACGCGCCTTAGGCCCCACCAGTAGGCGGAGCTTTAGGACGGATGGGCCAATCCGGCCTCATTCCTTCGTTGGGTGCCTGCCGGACAGGCGGGTTTGGCTCCCGTCTGTCCGGCCAACTTCCAAAGGTACGGGGAAGGGGGATGGGGGGGTCGTGGGGGTCGGCCAGGGGGGTCGCGGGTCGGCTGGGGGGGAGGGGGGTTTGCGTCGAGGGCAGGAGGGCCTGGGATCCCTCCTGCCCGTAATGTAGTGCGGGGTGGGGTTAGGGGGTCGCCGTGGCCAGGAGGGTTTGGGCTCCCTTCTGGCCCAACTACACAAAGGTATGGGGAAGGCGGGTGGGGGTGTCGTGGGGGTCGGCCAGGGGGGTCGCGGGTCGGCTGGGGGACGGGCGGAGGTTCTTGGGGGGGGCGGTCGTTCGGGGGAGGGGGTTTGCGTCGAGGGCAGGAGGGCCTGGGATCCCTCCTGCCCGTAATGTAGTGCGGGGTGGGGTTAGGGGGTCGCCGTGGCCAGGAGGGTTTGGGCTCCCTCCTGGCCCGATATTGTTGGGGAGTCGGCGGTCCTTCGGGGTGAGGGTGCGAGTGGTCCTGCCGGGGGGGGGGATGTATCGGACGTCGGGGGGGGCATCAGGCTTTCAGGATGGGGACAGACCTTCAAGGGGGGACAGGACTTCAAGGGAGGACAGTGCACGGAAAGTCAGGGGGAGTGAACGGAGAGTCGGGACAGCGCACGGAAAGTCAGGGCAGTGCACGGAAGTCAGGGGGGGTGAACGGAGAGTCGGGACAGCGCACGGAAAGTCAGGGCGGGCGAAAGGAGAGTCGGGCAGCATGCGCGTTATATGCCTGAGCGCGGTATAGAAAAGTTTTTGTACATATCATCGTGATTTCTGCGCGCTATACCCCTGTGCGCGTTTTACAATGGTGCGCGTTATATCCGCGAAAATACGGTACTGTTCACAGCCGTGCTTCTTACATATTACATGTTAACGCTTTGTTTGTTTATTTATTTATTTATTTAACTTCCGCCCTTATCCAAGGTAAACACTTTTACATACAAAATAATACATTCTTTCTTTTTCTACCCACCATGTATCCCTGCTGTGTCTCAGCTCTCTATTGATCCCACTGCACCTATAGCTGCAACAAGTCTAACAGGAAAAGAGAGGGGGAGGGGAACCGGATTGCTGTCTCCTCTTCTGGCGCTGCATCCAAAGCTTCCTCCCCTCCGCCCCTCTTCCCCTCCCTTTCCCGCTCTACTCCGTCCCCACTTCTTCCTTACCTCCGGGTCACCTCCCCCCCTACCTTCCTCCTCCACAACTGTGCTGCATCCTCGGTCCATTTGTGAGCGCTTCCCCCTTAGGCAGGGGAATCGCTTGTTCTATCTGAGGCTTTTTCCTTCCTGTCACTTTAATAATTGTTTTTGTAATGAAGTCTAATTTTGAACAGCAATTTAGTGGGGATCAGTCTGTGCCCTCTTTGAAAAGCTGCATTTTAACCTTCCTATTTTCATTCCGTGCACTGTCCCTTATGTGATGTTTGGAACTGCTGAGAACCATTAACAAGATAATCAATCTTACATTAAAATTTAATCCAGGAATGTAGAACATTGTTAGACCAACTGATATAAATTTCTTTATGGGGTTGAGTTATTGAATTGCACTTCTGATGACTCAGTGATTATTTATCATGTTTAACAGTAGGCTGTGGCAGTGAGACAGCGGCTGCAGGAGGGTCTGAGAATAATATTAGAGGAATACTGAGATAGGTGATGTCATTGTTAGCCAAGCTTTGTATTCACCATGACTTCATGGGTCCCACTTTAAGCTAGAGAGAAAATCAACATTTTGGTGTTCATGTTCTGGTTTTCAAAGAACATATTAGATAAAATAGGCTCATGTTCAATCAGAGAAAAGTTTTCCAATTGACCTCTGCTCACTTCTATCTAGCAGGTAAGCTGTCCCCAGGGCTGGCTTAACCATTAGGCAAAAATTAGTAGCTGCAGTCACAGCAAAAGAATAGACACAAAAATAGACACAGCGAATAGACACAAGAATAGACACAGCGAAAGAAGGACACAAGTTCAAAGAATCATCGAAACATACTTTACCTACAGAAAGAGTGGGCAGTTTTCAAATAATCTATTTACCCAACATTTGGAAATTGCCCTCACTGAGGCACTGGCTTAGCTATGGGTGGGCACAGACTCACCCATTTTTGGTTCAGGGCACCCAGCAACGGCACAACTCTGCCCTCTCTCCTCTGAGGCATCCTGGCATCTGCCTTCCCATCTCTCAAGCTCGTCCCTCCCTGGTATATCATATGCATCCCCAGTGCCGGAACAACTCATTATTGCTATTGGTGCCAGTCCCAAAGGCTTCCCTCTGCTGCAACCCACCAGACAGGAAACAGGAAGTGACATCATCAAGGGCAGCATGCAGCAGAGATAAGCCTTTGGGGCTGACGTCGATAGCAAAAGTACATCGCAGGCAGCACCCAGGACACATGTAAGTTATACCAGAGAGGGACTGGCCTAAGAGATGGGAAGGCAGATGCTGGGATGCCTTGGAGAAGAGAGAGAGAGATGTTGAATGGATGTAAAATAAACCTTTTTTTTAAATCTCTGGGAGAGGGGATTGTAGACCCATCCAAGTTAACTGTGGGCCTGTCCAAAATACTGGGTCTGGCTACGCCACTGCATGGGGGGGGGGGGGGTAATTTTATAAGGAGCTGCCTAGATGCAAGAAGCAAAAAGGCGCATAAATAGCAGTATTTTAGTCACTGAGATGCTATATTCAAAAGGAGAAGAACCAGTGTGTGAGAATTAGAAACTTTAAAACTTTTACCAATCTAACATAATTATTATCTTTATTTTATCTTTTTCAAATATTAAATAGTGCATATAGAGGACATCAAAAAACAGTTTCTAAAGGGTATGAGAGCCTCTAGGAAACAACTTATTTCAAACTCCACCCTTAATTGTCTCAAATCATCCATCCCCTGTTTGGGATGGAGCCAAAACTTGAAATGGCATAGCATCACTCCATATGAAGTGATCTTATTTTCATTTCATTTTATTTTTGCTTGACATATTGAAGTACACAGTTGTTGAAGTAAGTTTCACAAAATAAGGGACAACAATTAAGGGTGGAGTTTGGAATAGGTTGTTTCCTATATGAGACTCGTATACCCTTTAGAAACTGCCCTCTACATACACAGTTTAATATTTAAAAAAGATAAAATAAAGACAGTAATTATGTCAGTTTGATAAAGTCTTTATTTCTAATTCTCTCAATTGGTTGTTCCCCTTTTGAATGTGACATTTGTGTGCATAGAGGGGATACTTTACAACAAAAATAGGGCAAATAGTTTATTTTCATTGTTTACATGCATAAGTGACTGCTTATATGCATAAATTACCTCTAATAGACTAGTGGGTCATGATTTGATGGCCCATATGTTGCTGATGGGTATGTGCATGGGTGGAATTTGGGCAGAGTGCACAGAGACATGTGTATATTGAAGATTGCTATCACGCGTACATTTGTTGAAGCATATAACTAGGCGCATGAATTTGCACTAGCTACAAGGCGTTAACCCCTTGATTCTGTATAGGTCATTCAACATTGGGTGCAAATCTGCACATGAACTAATTGGTTTAATAGGTAATAACAATCAATTATTAGCATTAACAAGCATTCATTGGCAAGTCATTAGTAGTTACATATAGATCTGCCATATATCCCTATTCTATAACCAGCAATCCTAACTTATCTCTTGCAGAACTTCAAAGGCCAAGGAAGGGGCATGGGAAGGTCAGGGATGTTCTTAGGATTTAGGCACAGAGTTATGGAATATTTGCATTTCTGTGCCTGACAGTAATGGAGCATGAGCATTTATACCAGCTAGTGTTCTATAATGACAGTTCCACATGGAACTGTTTTTATAGAATATTAGTTTAGCGTGCATCATCCCAGCACCTAACTTTGGGTGACCTTTACTGAATTCCCCTCTAAATGCACACATGTTTTCAGTCACTTGCGCTACAGCGAAAAGTAGACGCATAATTTTCTTTATAGAATAGGCTTGAAATAGACACTATAGCCTGCATCATTGATAGGCACCCTATTATAAAATTATCCTCCTCGTGTGTTTTTGTATATACTGTACATATAAAATAAAATAATGTGTAATTTGTAAGGTTAGACCCCCAAAAGGTCAGGTTTGGAGGTGTATTGTGAGACAGCCTTACAGTCCGCCAGGTCCTGAGTTCAATATCCTCACAGAAGATTCATTAAGAAGTAAAATCAAATGACAAGCACAGCCAGAAAGTGATTGCATAAAGAATATAATATAGAAATACAGAAAGGCAATCTTTAGAAAGATACATAAGCTTTACAAATACAGAGACTGCTTCTTTGCTCTTGCGAATGAGAGAGAATACCAGCTTCCTGAATAGGTGTTGTGAGGAAAAAAGAAAGAGAGAGAGAGGTAGAGAGAGAAAGGTGGGTGGGGAGGGTGATGTTCCAAGCTTTGGGTTCCAGAGGGAGAGGTGGGTGTGGCAGAGAGGAGGCTTTTATAGCTTGGAATCTTATTCTAAATATAGATTCTATTGAACTTCATATCTATTCAGGTTAAGTATCCCTATCTTTTGTAAACTGTTTGAAACAATGGTTAGTTTCATTGATAAGGAAAATGGGTTAGGTGTGGGAGATTGGAGAAGAAAAGAGGGAGAATTTCTAGTATCACTTTGATACTAGATCCGGTATCACTTTGATACTAGTATCTGATTACTCACTCTTAGTTATCTGTGCACCTGGACCCATTGTACATCCTAAGCTGTCCATCTTAAGCACCAGACATTAACACATCTTCTTAACACCTCTTCACTGCAAGTTCATTTGTTACCTTTTAAGCACTGATTTAATTTAATTTAGGCTGGCTAAGGCTGTTTGCAATGACATTCCCTAAGGTCAGACATGAATGATATGATCTCCCATAGGCCTTTGCTGACATTGGTAAGGCCAGCAAGTTAAGGCAGGGCTGACATAATTATTCATGTTTACAAGATTGTTCTGGGAGGGATTGTATTGGGGTGATCATGACAGTTGAGTTCAATTACTGGAATATCAGGGAGGTCCTAGGCATCTAAAAATTAATCAAAGTGGGCACAAGGTTGAAAGTTCACCTAGAACACCTAATGCACATGTCATCCCTGGCCCTCCTGGTTGGCTGTACTCCTTGCCACAGCTTCTAAGCAATAGAAGAGCTCTTGAAGCTGGCAGTGCTTCTTCCCTCAGCCTTTAGCTACTAGCAGAACTCCTCCATTCCCATCTATGGCCTCTGATTGGTTGAACAGCCCAAAGCATCCTCAGTTTCCAAGCATCTAGGCACTGGGGGAATGATTTATTAGGCAAGTAGAGAATACAGAGGCCTGGATGCACTAAAAATCATTGTTAAGACCATAGGGCCGATTCATTGACCAATTTTAAAAAGGGCCTTCTCTTGGGGACTTGTTGGTGGGAGGGGTCAGAAGGTGGGGTCTTGTTGGGGGGAGCATGGGTGTGTGGAAGGGTCTAGGCTTCGGTCAATCAGGGGTGTGGGGTGGTTCAGGTGGCCGAGGCAGAAATGAGTGAGCATCCCTCCTGCTGATTTTTTTTTAAGCTGTTGGGGAGAAGGATCATCGTCCGGGGGGGAGGGGGGAGGGAGGAGGGAGGAGGGTGACTGAGGCAGGAGGAAGTGGGCATCCCTTGTAGTCTTTTGACTCTGTTCAAACCATCTTTTATACTTAGTGTATCTTCTAAGCTTATCAGATTTCCCTGATGAAGGCATCTTTTAATGCCGAAACTTGGATCCTTGTTGGGACTTTTTAAAGAATAAAGCTTGAAAACACTGGTTGTTTTAGGACATCTCTTTTGCCTTGTCTTGTTTCTTAGCAATGTTTGCCATCGATCGGAGTGCTCGTTTTAATATTAATGACCGCATTTTAATACTAATGAGGTTGTTTGGATGGGAGAGTCAGAGAATGCACGAATGCACGGAAAAGCACGTGGTGAGCCATTGTGTACATCAGTCAACAAATTAGGTCGACACTATCAGCGATGATCATTAGATGATCAGTGAGTTTAATGCATCCTGGCCAGACAGCACAAAAAAGTCAGACCGGGGTGCAACTGAGCAGCACCATCTCTAAGTAAAGTCTCAAATGGAATGCAGCCACATCCTGAAAAAGTCCAATCTACTTTTTGAGGGATTTCTTCAGAAAAATGGGAGTTTGTTCTCATCAGAAACAGCTTCCAAAATAACCCTGGGCTCTCGGTGCAAAAGTTCCTATGCATTGTTACTATTCCCTGCAGATAAAAAAAAAATTGTGGAGTTTAATCACCCATTTTTCACTGATTTCAATCTCAATATTCTGTACCCATAAAGCATGCACACATATACACACTTTTTAAATTAATTATTCAATCATATTTATGAAGAGATGCATCCAAGCTAGTGTATAACAGGTACAGTTTAATGAAAGCATTCTAATTAATAGCATAACAATAGTAAAATAACCAAATATAAGCATCAATACAATCAACGAGGTAGACATGGAGACAAGGAAGAACATGATAACAGTGTCAGAAATATACACATGTAACAGCACTGCAGAATAATTGTATAACAGAAATATTCCCCACTACATGGGAAACCCTATGTTGATCTGTTAAAAATTGATTTGCAGGCTTAGGGGTATATGCCACCTGAGGATTTGCAAGCTGCTGGCACCTTTTGCAAATTGCCTTCCCCCAACTCCCTGATTATCATATTTTAATGGTTACTGTTTTTCTCTTTCTGTCCTATGCTTCCAGCAGATTGACAGGGGGCATTGAGGGTTTCAAGATCCAGAAAATGGAGACTAGATCTGTCCTCGTCTTCTCCAATGTCACTGCACAGCATTATGGGAACTACACCTGCATTGCCTCCAACAAGCTTGGCACATCCAATGCCAGTATGAGGCTGTTTGATGCATACAGTAAGTGCATTGTCAACAGTGATTGCATAACCTATGCATGCCTCTTACCAATGGTGCAGCCAGAAATGTAATTCTCATAAAACTAGCCCCTCTGATGTACTATGAATCAATCAGTATTTTAAGAAATAGCATATCCCCATATAAATTGTGTGCATGCAGAGGGAGGGGATTAGATTTCATTCCAAATTTCCAGTACCATTAGTGCATGGGCTCCAGTTAATAAGTTGATTATTTCTCCCCTCTATGAACTATTGTTCCTTTTAAATGGCTTTGTGTCCATTCCAGTTCTAGTCAGTCACATGACTGCTTCTAAGCCAATGAAAAGTCCACTTACATATCTAAGTTTTCACTACATAGACAGCTGGACTCAAATTGTCCCACGAGCAGACATCCTTCATTCCCACATAATCAAGTTCAGCCAAAGCATAACTTATGCAACAAAAGGCAAGAAAATAGCTTTATAAAAATAAATAGCAGCAATAATATTTTAAATTCACATAAATAGTAAAGTCATGAGATGAATTAGTATGATTATAGTTACAAGGTTGGTTAATCTGAAAGACTATAGAAACTCCAATCATCTTCTGTTGGATTCTATATAGGTTGCCCAAAGTTGGGTGTGCAATTTTGGGCACAGATTGCAGATAAATACATAAACTAATCTGCTAATTAGGCAATAAACTACTGGTATTAACAAGCACTTAATTGGTAGTAATTAAGAGTTACACGTGGATCTTTTCTATGCTCTATTTTATAACATGTGCACCTAAATTTCATAGAGCACAACTCTACAACGGATATAACCATGGCAGGGACATGGACATATCAAAGGCATTCCCAGAAATTAAGCACAATTTTAGAGAATATCCATACCTGCATTTACACACTTAAATGCCATCTATTGGGCGCAAGCATTTATGCCAGCCTTTGACAGGCATAAATCTCATGCCCCTAATTAGGCCTGGACATCTAACTGAGTCAGAAAACCCACTCGAGCCAGAAGCTACAACCTAAAAAACACAAAACAAAGCTTCTGATAATTAATAGAGGAATTTTCAATCACTAGGGACTCAGCATTTCAACAAAGTGGCGAAAACAGACCTCAGCTAAAAGGCAACCAACTTAGCAATGTCCTGTATTAACGGCTGCCATAAAGGACACCATCATAAGTTCAAGAAAGAAACTCCACTTCCAAAAACCACAAAATCAAAAGCACAAGCCGCCAAAAATTGAAAATTCACTCCCTAAATATACAGGAAGTCATGGAAAAATAATCCAAAAAAACGTAGCTCGATGCTGAACTTGGATAGGAAACATGCAAGAGTCTTCAACAAACCACAATTGGCTCCAGCCATCAATCAGAAGTTCATAATATAAGCCACCTGACAGGGAGTCCCTGTTTCTCATAAGCTGTATCAGGAGAGAATTCACTCCTGTTCCATGGCACTTCAAGGAAGAGTGGCGAAGAACAAAACTGTCTCCATTTTAAAGCATCTCAAACCACGACTTCATATTGCATCCTGCAGTCAGAACCAGAAAATTCAAAAAGTCATATATCAATTAGAAAAATGCTGATCATGCAATACATGAATTAAGACCATTAGGTTCCATTGTATCTAACTAAAATATTCATTTTTGCTCATGTTGTCTCAATACTCTCTTGAAATTGCCCCGACGGACAACGGGCAACACCTGTTCCAAAACAATGTTTCGCAAAACTTCAAAAGAATGCATAAATTGTAGACAATGTGACATTAATAGGGCTTCAGTTTTACATTTTTGTGGGGCTTGCCAGCTCATGTATTTATACAGTATTTTGTATTTGGGAAGGGAGAAAATTGCTGCTCACCTATTTTGGGCTCGAGCCCTCCCACATCAAACATCTGGCT
Source organism: Geotrypetes seraphini (assembly GCF_902459505.1). Classification (NCBI taxonomy): domain Eukaryota; kingdom Metazoa; phylum Chordata; class Amphibia; order Gymnophiona; family Dermophiidae; genus Geotrypetes; species Geotrypetes seraphini. The sequence continues at coordinate 78,064,528 of NC_047094.1, forward strand.
GCACCACTAAATGCAATACAAAAAACCATCTATGATGCATATATTCTAAATCTAATATATTCGGGTTAATAAATTCAGAATGAAAGATTAGATTCTTACCTTGCTAATCTTTCTTGTAGAAGACATGGGATTCCATAAATTAGCTGTTACTTCCTCATAGTTGCTAATCTGCAAAAGGGTATTGTTTTAAAACTCTGAACTCTGCCTCTTCTGCAGTGGAGAACAGCTCCCTGTTCAGTTGGTACCAAAGCATTTGAACTCCACTGAAGCAGAAGAAAAGAGAAGGAGGGGCACAGGGAGCTTCCATGGCAACAAACCACATTCTGTTTTGCTCTGTAACTTATGATAAAGGAACAACAATTAATAAATATGGATAGCTTGAGTCTTTAGACTGCTCCTTAGTTCTTCCAGTCAGACTTAGACCTCAAACCCCCACCAGAACTTGCGCACAAAATCAGGAAACACATCAGCACCCAATTCAGGTGAAAAAAATTGCCATGGGGTCGCTCAGTCTGCACTCAAGCTCTCTGTGGACAAAACCTGGAGCAAGACTTGCTCCCAAGGGAATGGTCCCTGAGATCCCAAACTATTAGTGCTGGCTGGCCAAGCAGGCGCTCTGCAAAGCAGGCTGCCTCTTGGCTACAGACTACTGTCCTCAGAGTCTGTGTTCTCTCGCAGCCAGAGATGCCCCATAATTGGGATCCTCTGCAGCACTGAAAGTCTCACGACTGCATAAAATCCGAAATTAAAGGAAAAATAAACATGAGCAGAACAGACAGGCTCCTACCATCTCACAAGTAGAGAATAAAACTGAGGAATTACAGGACAGTCCAGAGTAATGGGAGATGGAACAGAAAAATGTAAATGAGAGTCTCTACACCAGATCTCACAATCAGAAGTACACAACCCACAGGTTCGAGACTAATGTTCCTAATGAATTTGGTATTTCAACCTTTTTGAACAACCAATCAGAGAGGTTCACTAAACAAAATAAAAGGAAAAGAAATCCATTCAATAAAAAAAGTACAGTCAAACCTTGGTTTGCGAGCATAATTCGTTCCAGAAGCACTCGTATATCAAAGCAAATTTCCCCATAGGAAATAATGGAAACTCAGACGATTCGTTCCACAACCCAAAAACTTTATACAAAATACTATATTTTTATTTTTGTTTATTTAGTTATTCATTCATTTATTTAGCCCGTCCTTCCAAAGGAGCCCAGAACAGGTTACAAGACTACATTCACAGTATAAGCATGACAAACTTTGGTGGGAAAACCAAACTTGGTGAACATAGAGGTATAAATTTCAGTTTTTACAATATAGTCATGCCATACAAGTTTGGAAATATAGACTTATCCCCTCTTCTATTAAACTGCACTAACAGTTTTTAGTGTAGAGAGCTGCGCTGAATGACCCGCGCTGCTCGCAACGCTCATTGGAACTCTATGAGTGTCGGGAGCAGCACGGGCCATGCAGAGTGGCTCCCCGCGCTAGAAAACTGCTAGCGCAGTTTAATAGAAGAAGCCCTAAGTGGACATAGGGTGTTTTAAAATTGCAGCATTTTCTGAAAAGCCATAAGGGCTCATAATCGAAAGAGAAAAACATCCAAAAACTGGCCTAAGTCGGCACTTGGACGAACATTTCCCAAATACGTCCAAGTGCCGATAATAAAAACGGGTTTAGGACGTATTTCTAAACGACCTAGGTCTTCATAGTGCCGCTCAACATCCAAAGCTAAATGGGGCATTTCGGGAGGAGTGTCGAGGGCGGGAGTTGGGCGGAATGTGGGCTGGCTTAGACTTAGTCGTACAGCATGTATAACCGAAAGTTATACAGCCCAGGATCGACGGAACTTGGACATTGTGAGTTAGACCATGTATAACATGGTCTGTCACAAAAACCCACCTAAAGTCACCAGATAAGCACTGCAAACACATAACACAGACCCCCACACACTACCCCAGTGATCACCGACGCCCCCACCACCCCCATAAAAATATTAATCACATCTTTAAAATTCAGCCTCAAGACCATCATCACCTGGCTGCCTGGCATAGGAAAGACTAGTCATCCAGCACAGAGGCGGCTTAAGCTCTCTTGAGGGTGGGTTCATGGAGAGGAGGACCCATGCCTATAAGCCCCTGTAATCACTGCATTGATACTTAAACATGTGCACTCCCCTATACACCCCCAAAACCCTTTTTTACTGGCATATAAGTGGCTCCTGAAGACATAAGGGCTATTGGGGTAGTAGATAAGTGAGTCTAGGGGATTCTGGAGGTGGTTTGGGGGGCTCACCATTATCTATAAGGGAGCTGTAATGAGATGAAGACATGGTACCCTTTTTGTGGAGTTCACAGCAGTGCCCTGTAAGATACCCCACTATTTAGGTGCCATGTCTGGGTGTTCAGTCCATCACTTTGCAAACCCCTCCCATGTCCCTCAGTGCTTGTTCTAGGCATTTTTGACTTGGACGAAAAGTTGGACGAAAATGTGGTATAAAGATGGACGATTTAGTGACTTGGACGATCAGATTGGCAGGACGTATAGTTAGACGATTTTCGAAACAAAAAAAATTTTGGACGTATTTTTCAAAAATGTGTCCAAGGCTGTTTGGACGACTTGCAACTTAGACAAAAATGGACTTAGACATCCCTTTCGATTGTGTTCCTCCACGCCTATGGTGGTTTAAATTACATTATTTTCTGTATGGACATAGCCTAACATAAGGTAAAATAGCTTTGTAGGTTTGTGCGTTATTGAAGTATAGTGGGTTTTTTGGTCCGGTGGTCTGATGTACTTGTATTGTAAGATCTTGCTCATTTAGAACAGTCACTACACTTCCCGAGCATCAGAGAGAGAGAAGAACCATCGGCTCAGTTGTGATGTGTGTATACTGTATGTACTTGTATTGCAAGACATTGCTTGTATTGTATATCAAGTTCAAATTTAATAAAATATTTTGCTTGTCTTGCAAAACACTTGCAAACAAAGTTACTTGCAATCCAAGGTTTTACTGTATATTAAAAAAAACAAACCAAGCAGTTAATAACAAGGCTGACACATCTAGACAATCAGTAGCAAGATTTAACAGAGGTTGCTTTAGAGCAGTGGTCTCAAACTCAAACCCTTTGCAGGGCCACATTTTGGATTTGTAGATACTTGGAGAGCCTCAGAAAAAAATAGTTAATGTCTTATTAAAGAAATTACAATTTTGCGTGAGGTAAAACTCTTTGTAGTTTATAAATCTTTCCTTTTGGCCAAGTCTTAATAATAATATTGTAATTTATAGCTAAAGAGACATATGATTAAGAAACTGTTTTATTTTAATTTTGTGATTATGATAAATATACCAAGGGCCTCAAAATAGTACCTGGCGGGCCGCATGTGGTTCCAGGGCCGTGAGTTTGCGACTACTGCTGTAGAGTGATTGCCACTTGACCCCGCCCAAAGGCAGCCCACAGCAGTCATTTTAAACATAGTATGTAGCAGAATTAATCAGGTGAGACTAAATGCCAGCTGAAATAATTACTGCGTTATGTGCTAAAGTACTGCAGTTAGGCATGCACACTTATGCCTGCTATTGATATGGCAGAAGTGAGTGCACCTATATGTAAGTGCATAGATGCTGGCTTACGTTAGTATTCTAAATGTAATCTGAACACCCAGATGTCATTATAGAATTGCCTCCAGATTCTATGCATGTCATTCAGATCTACATGCCCAAATTGGGGCACGCATACAACTACTGTCAGGTAAGTGCGCAAATCCAAGTACAGTGCTCCCCCAGTCATTTGTTTTCAGTGATTCACGGTCCCAGTCATTCACAGTATTTTCCAACCGCGAATGACCAGGCAAGAGAGGGCAGCCAGAGAGGCAGTAGAGAGCAGCCGGAGCTTCGGCGAGTGAAGGAAATCACTCGCGGTATGCTCCAACTGCCTCTACCTGCACTAAAGTCGGGCCTCACCAATCAGGAGCTGCATGTCAAAGCAGCTCCTGATTGGTGAGGCCCGACTTTAGTGCAGGAAGAGGCAGTCGGAGCATACTGCAAGTGATTTCCTTCACTCGTTGGCACTCCTGCTGCTCTCTCCTGCCTCTCCGACTGCCCTCTCCTGTCTCCCCCGCAAAAAAACGTATTCTCGGTTTTTCAAGATTTGCGGGGATTCCTGGAACAGAACTCCCGCGAATATCGGGGAGTACTGTATTCTCTATATTACAGAACCAAATCTTTCCCAGTGAGGGGAAAATGGTAAAACTAAAGGGCATAAATTGAGGTTGCAGGGTGGTAGACTTAGGAGTAATGTTAGGAAATTCTTTATTTATTTATTTATTTATCATTTTTCAATAACATATCAAGTGTCCACTTGTACAGAAATATAAAGTTAGACAGGAAATAAAATACAATACAAATTATAATCTACTAGCCCAATATGTCTTAACTTTAACTCAAGTCCTCAGTTGGATCCAAGATGTAAAATCAGCGAGCATTTAACAAAGAAATAGAAAAAAAAAAAAATTAAAAATTATGTTGGCTGAGACAGGAAATCAAACAATCTAAGAGTACTTCATATTCCTCCTCCTATTTTCAGTCAAGAAGCTGACAAGAAGGTTGTCAGTTGGCTAGATTCAAAGAAAACATATTTTTGCATTTGATAAACTATCACACAATTACATGGGCGACGCAGAAAGTAAGTTGCCCCAAGAGCAATAACACCTGGCTTTAACAACAAAAATTCACGACGACATTTTTGTGTATCTTGTGACAGATCCGGGTACATTTGTATTTTATACCCTAGAAATTCTTTCTGTCTATTTCTAAAGAAAAGTCTTAATAACCAATTCTTATCCGGTGGTAAGGCAACTGTAAGAAGAAGGGTTGCCGGCTTTGCGGCTTCCCTGTCTGAAAGTTCCAGCATTGTAGAAATATTAAGCAATTGTTGATCATCTTCTTTTAGCTTTTCTTCCCTTTTAATAGGTAAATAATAGACTTGGGTGAATGGTGGTAATAGGTCTTCAGTAATTTCCAGCACCTCCATCATATAATGTTTCAACATATCTCTTGGAGTTGCCAAAGCAACTCTGGGAAAGTTAATCAGTCTAAGGTTATTGTTACGGGAAAAGTTTTCTAAAGATTCCAATTTTCTCCTAAAATTGATATCTCTCACCAATGTTTCTGTAATTTGTTTGGAAACTTTCATTTCTTGGGAAGAATTTAATGTTGAGCTTTTCAAGTCATGGAGATCAACTTTAATATTCTTAATTTCATTTTCTTGAGTATTAATTTTATGCTCTAACTTAGAGAGCTGAGGATTAATTGTTTTAGCTAAATCTGCCACAAGATCCCAAATAGCTTCAAGAGTTACCTCTTGGGGGTTTTTTTAAATGTAAAAGAAAGTTTTTTAGAAGAAGAAGACTGGAGAAATTCTTTTTTATGGAGAGGGTGGTTGATGCCTGGAATGCTCTCCTGAGGGAGGTGTTGGAGATGAAAATGGTGACGGGATTCAAAAAAGCGTGGGATGAACACAGAGGATATCTAATTAGAAAGTGAATGGTATAAATTGAAGAATTAAGGCCAGTACTGGGCAGACTTGCACGGTCTGTGTCCCATATATGGCAGTTCAGTTTAGGATGGGCTGGAGAGGGCTTTAACTGGAACTCCAGTAATCTGGAATGTGAGGACAGTTCCGGGCAGACTTTTATAGTCTGTGTCCTGCAAATGACGAGATGGTTTAGATAGGTTGGAGTAAGCTTCAAAGGCAACTCCAGTAGTTGACACCTAAGGACAGTACTGGGTGGACTTCTATAGTATATGGCTCAGAAATATCAAAGGAAAAGGACAATTTAATCATGAATTTATAATGTGTGTTACTGTTGGGCAGACTGGATGGACTGTTCAGGTCTTTATCTGCTGTCATTTACTATGTTACTATTTTACTATAAAAATACCAGCATATATCTTCAATAGTGTCCATACATATAATATTAAAAAAAAATTTTTAACTATAATATGAAAAGTGCTCAGTGTCCTTTATTTCCTGCACAGACGGTGCCGCTAAGAGAACAAGTTTGGGACCATCATAACATTCTTCCCAATACAAACAAGTTATTACAACAGCTACTTATGCAAATGAAAAGGTAGCACTTATCTTATTTTGGAGGTAGCTGATCTTGTTCTTTCATCATAACCAAATAGCAGCTCGGCAGGAATTTTTCTTTGCAGTCGTTTTATGGGTTCATAGACAACCCCGTGAAAGACAAAGGTGCGCGCCGACAACTGAGCGCAAGACGGAGGCGCGCGCCAAAGAAAATTACAGTTTTTAGGGGCTCTGACGGGGATTTTTGTTGGGGAGCCCCCCCAGTTTACTTAATAGAGATTGCACCAGCGTTGTGGGGGGTTTGGGGGGTTGTAACCCTCCACATTTTACTGTAAACTTAACTTTTTCCCTAAAAACAGGGAAAAAGTGAAGTTTTCAGTAAAATGTGGGGGGTTACAACCCCCCAAACCCCCCACAACGCCCCCACAACGCGGCGCAATCTCTATTAAGTAAAATGGGGGGGTTCCCCCCACGCCCCCCCCCCGTCGGAGCCCTTAAAACAGTAATTTTCTGCGGTGCGCACCTCCACGCTGCGCTCAATTGTCTGCGCGCGCCTTTGTCCCGGCGCGATTTTGACCTGACACCGTTTTATGCACAACTTTATGAGCACGCACCAGTCACTTTAAAGCACAATAGCAAAGAAAAACTCCTGCCGGGCCGCTATTTGGCTATAATGAAGGAACAAGATCAGCTACCTCCAAAATAAGATAAGTGCTACCTTTTCCATTTCCATTAGTAGCTGTTGTAATAACTTGTTTGTATTGGGACGGAAGAGTGTTATGATGGTCCCAAACTTGTTCTCTTAGCGGCACCGTCTGTGCAGGAGACAAAGGACACTGAGCACTTTTCACATTATAGTTTAAAAAAAAAAATTTTAATGTTATATTTATGAACACTATTGAATATTTGAAGATATATGCTGGTATTTTGATAATCAAATTTTGAAGAGCTAATTTATTAAAAGAAATTCTATACTTTTTTTTCTTACTATTGAACTATAATCCTCAAAATGTCTACAACCTACCTGTGCCCCTCCCCTGGCCACACTTCCTTTGGTGTTTCATGCAAGATAAGTTAAACACATGGAGGGGCATAATCGAAAGGGACATCTAAGTCCGTTTACGTCCATCTCGCAAGTCGTCCAAAGTTAAAAAGAGCCTAACACACATTTTCAAAAGATACGTCCAACTTTTTTTTCGTTTCGAAAATCGTCTAATTATACGTTCTGCCGATCTGATCGTCCAAGCCACTACATCGTCTATCTTTGTACCACATTTCCATCCAACCTTCTGTCCAAGTCCAAAACGCCTAGAACAAGCCCTGTTGGACATGGGAGGGGTCTGCAAAGTGATGGACTGCACACCTAGACATGCCACCTAAATAGTGGAGTACCTTACAGGGCACTGCTGTGAACTTCACAAAAAGGGTGCCATGGCTTCTCCTCACTACAGCTCCCTTAAAGGTGATGGTGAGCCCCCCCCCAAACCACCTCCAAAATCCCCTAGACTCACTTATCTACCACCCCAAAAGCCTTTATATCTGCAGGAGCCACTTATATGCCAGTAAAAAAGGGTTTTGGTGGTGTATAGGGCAGTGCACATGTTTCAGTATCAATGCAGTGATTACAGGGGCTTATGGGCATGGGTCCTCCTCTCTATGGGTCCCTAACCCACCCCCAAGATGATTTAAGCTGCCTCTGGGCTAGACGACTAGGCTTTCCTATGCCAGGCGGCCAGGTGATGATGGTCTGGAGGCTGAAATTTAAAGTTGTGAATAAAATTTTTATGGGGGTGGGGGGGGATTGGTGATCACTGGGGTAGTGTGTGGGAGTTTGTGTTATGTGTTTGTAGTGCTTATCTGGTGACTTTAGGTGGGTTTTTGTGACTTAGACCATGTTTTACCATGTTTTACATGGTCTAAGTCACAACGTCCAAGTTCCGCCTAGGTTCTGTTCTTAAACTTTCGGTTATACATGCTGTACGACTAAGTCTATGCCAGCCCACGTCCCGCCCAACTCCCGCTCTCGACACGCCTCCTGAAACGCCCCGTTTAGCTTTGGATGTTGAGTGGCACTATGAAGGCCTAGGTCATTTAGAAATACATCCAAAACCCAGTTTTATTATCGGCGCTTGGACGTTTTTAAGAAATGTTCGTCCAAATGCCGACTTAGCCCAGTTTTTGGACATTTTTCTCTTTCGATTATGAGCCCCACAGGTTATAGCTTAGGGATATAAGGCAGATCCATATGTAATCTCAACTGCTAATAACTGACAGTTCTTGTTAACTAAACTAAACCTTAAGCTTATATACCGCATCTTCTCTATAAAGATAGGGCTCGACACAGTTTACAAAAATTAAAAAGGAAGTACAGTAAGAAATGATCTTAGTTTATGCACAAATCTACAATCCACACCATATATTGGGTGACATAACATAGAATTCCCCTGTGTATATGCATAAATCACTATTTTCTCTTAACATCTTATGAGAAGCTAGACCATTTCTGTTTCATTTATCTCCCATGCTTCCTGATGTGAACACCTCTCTGGAGCTTCTCATGGATTCTCTTTGAGACCGCTGCATCCTGCCTGGGTGCTGGATTCTAAAATAATGCCCACTAACAAATTCCCATCATCAGAAAGTGCCACTTTGCTGTGAAAGCAACAGAAAGAAGTGCCCAAACCCAAAGAGACTAAGCAAAAACAACTATGGTATTTCTACTGACTATGGCGGTATAGAAAAATAAAGTTATTATTATTAAAGATTCACAAGAATATGTACGAGATGCAGCATATCACTGTCTCTGCACATCAACTTTTTAAAGCATTTACTGTAGTGATATCATTTTACCTTTTCTTTTTTGAGAAATCATAGTTTTTGATAGCATTCTTTGTAATTATGCTACTTGATCCTTTCTGTGAACTGCAATAGCATGATTTTATCCTTATAAATAGTCATATAATTTTTGTATACATACAGGAAGTGGCATTGTTGGATCCTTGTGCACAAGTGCTGTCTAACCTCCTAATGTTCAGGAAATGCCTTCACTTTGGAGCTGATTCTATAAAGGGCACCTAACTTACGGTAATTGGCAAAATACCCTTTATAGTCTAAATAATTGGTTTAAAAAAATTTAATTGGGTAATAGGTGCCTATCGCCTGGCACTTAGTGGCATCTAATGCCTAAGTGAGCGTTTTTATGGGCAGACAGTAACTTAGGCACCACTAAAGGCTGCTTTTACTAGGGTGCGCTAGCGGTCTTAGCGTGCACGCTAAACGCTAACGCCTCCATAGAGCTTGCATTAGTATTTTTCGTTTAGCGTGTGGTTAGCATGCACTAAAAACGCTAGCACACCTTAGTAAAAGGAGCCCTAAGCGTGATTATCCAAAAACGTAGGCGCCTGAAATGTAGGTCTTTAAAACCCTGGTCTACATTTCAGATTCCTAAGTTTTTATATAGGCTAGCCGCAATTCTGTACACGGCGCCTAAGTGTGATTGACATATGGCCGGTGCCATTTTTCTAGGCACCTGACGATTTAGGCACCATTTATAGAATCAGCCCCTTAGTACTAGGAAGTAACATCACTTCCTGTGGGACAAAGTGACATCACTTTTCCCTTTATGCACAAGAAGAAGCATCACTTTTTTTCAGGTACAAGAAGAAACATATTTTACTACCAATGATGACCATTTTTAATCCTGTCCAGCAACATAAATCAAAAGCAGATTGTTTGTTACTCATATAATAAGTAATTTGATTGTGTTTAAACAGAAATGTATTCATTTTCATGTGTCCTATTATGTGCATTATGGAAAAGCCTTATGATTGGCTGACCATTTCCATGTGATTATAGAAAAAGTGGTTTGGGGTTTACAAGTGGAACATTGCTGGTTTAAATTCCGTGAAGATTTTTTTTCCCCTTCATTTGGATCATCACCCAACAGCAGTGACCCCCCACAAGACATCTGTGAAAGGTGGAAATGCAATGAACTGATGCCTGTTTTTAGTCAAATTAACTCCTGTAATTCTGCCAGCAATATACATCAGCAGATGTAGAGACGCAGAAAGGCTGTGTCCCATCTTCCTTGTTAGCAACTAGCTATTATCATCGCTGACAGAGTTTTGTACAAATGAATGCATCTGCCCAAAAATATTATAGGCCTGCTAGGAGCCAGTAAACACACAACTGTTTACAAAGCAAAGGACTTTGCAAATGGATTCTTGGAGAAGCCTCCATTCCCATGCACGTCATAAAAGCCTTTGTTTTCACTGGAATTAAAATTGATCTCTGGAACAATGAGGCACAGGGGAACCTTTTGGCATCCAGGAACTGAGGTGACAAGGCAGTTGTCCGTGCATGTTCAGCGCAGTTACTGATCTCGGAGGTGTAAACTAGCTTTTATTTTTTTTTGTGAGTTTTCTTCCTATTGGAGAAAAGAGAAACACAGCATTGCTGCAAGTTAAACTGATGCACACAGAATTGTGAAAAAGCGGCCTTGCTCAGAGGAAAAGGTCTTTGAATAAGACTTGGGAATACTTTAAGGATACAGCATGTGTCTCCATTCCAGCCTTCATAGAAAGAATATTATGCTAGATAGGGACCATATGGCCCATCTTGTCTGCCCAATTTCATTTTTGGTACATATTATTGAGCCCAGTTGATTTCTGGCTTACCCTTCATAATTTCATAACTAATGATCTCACAGTTTCCTAAATTCTGTTAGTATTTTGTCTCCATCCATCTAGCACCCTTTCCATGAAGAAACAATTTTCTGAGTCTACCCCCTTGCAGTCCCATCCTGTACAGATACAACATAGAAATAAAACAAAAAAAAAATATGATGCCTTTTTTAACTTGGACTAAAATACAATTTTTAACTAGCATTTGAAGGCCAGAACGTTTATCAAGAATGAGTAAAAAGATGATAACCTGTACAGAGGCATTATCAACTCTCTTTTACCACTAGTTTATCTCTTCTTATACACGCTAATGTCCTTCTGGTTCTGGCCATTGCCTCTTAATACTGTTTTGCGTATGTCACTCCCTGTTAGCATACATCAGCATCTTACCCCCATTGTATACTGTTCCCTCAAATATCTTCATCCAAAAGAAATGACTGAATTTATTTTTTATTGAATTTTAATTGTTTTATTGAAATTTAATTTTAATTGAGCATTGCTTGGGCTTGCTTGGATTGCATCTCTTCCTCTTTACACCCTCAGGAATGTCCACCTTGTTAATGTTGTTGCCCCCTCCTCTAATTTTGCAGAGAAATTGTGAAACGAACAAGTCCCAAGTCAGGTCCCCAAGACATCACTATGAGAGAATCACATTACTTTAACCATGGTCTTTTTGCAATTGTCCCGGGAGAGGACTAGCTCTTCAAGAAAGCCGTCATCCCCCACCCCCACCCACACTAAAATACAGGCAGGAGGGATACCAGGCTCTCCTGCACTCGACGCACCCTTCTCTTCCCCCCGCCTACCCCTAAATCCCCCCACCCCCTCCTACCTTTAAATCGTTGGCCAGACAGACGGGTGCCAAGCCCGTCTTTCCGGCAGGCCAGCCATCCGTTGAATGGCTGGCCTTAGGGCCTGATTGGCCCAGGCTGCTTAAATCCCACCCACAGGTGGGGCTTGAAGCGCCTGGGCTAACCGGAATCGGCTGCGGGCTTTGATTTCACCGCAGCCGTGTTTCATTCCATGTCCCGGCCGGTCACAGGGTTCAAGTAGTCTAGCCGGTGTCAACACGCAGTCTCTATCACTGACCCACATAAGTGGTGTGTACAGTATTTAGGACCTGACCATTGTCCAGAGTCGTGCACCCGCTGTGCTGCACCTCAAAATCGAGCCCTTAAACATTGTCGAGTTAAGATTGAGAAAATCTTCTGGGGAATGGATCTGTCCTCAACTAAAACCTCAACTCTGATTCTAGCCCCAATCTCAACCTTGACTCCATCAAAGTCTTCTACGGAGCCAAAACCTTCAATCTCGACCTCACTCAAACCTTCCTATATGGGGAAGTCTTCGTCTTCAAGGAAATTAACTAAATCTTCTCCTGAGACATCGTTATCCTCAGTATCTCCGTCGGGTAAGATAGCTAAGCCAACCCCTCCGGACATGCCACCCTTAGAACCGGTGGGTCTGAGGCTACCCAGGAAACGTGTCTCAAAATCGAGGCAACACTCTTCCTTGAGGTCGTCTTCCTCGAAGTCCATAGCCACACCAATTGTACCAGATCCAGTGGTCTCGGTGCTGGCTTTGCAGAATATGTTGGAAACTGCACTGTTTCATTTATGGTTAGGAATCATATAACACAACTCTCCAATACTTTACCCAACCTCCAAAATATCCAGCGTTCCCCAACGTAGAAGTACAAATTGTTAAACATACTCTCATATATTTCAAATGTAACAAAATGTGGCCTCAGGTACACCTCCTCCACCCTTAGTAGCGTTCAATATCGGTGGGAATACCGGTGTTTTCATTCCTCATTGACTCGCATTCTTTTTTTGCAATTATTTAAGTAAACCCTTTTTAATCTTTTTAAACTTTTTTATCCACCGTGCTCTTTTTAGAAGTTTCCTTGAGATTATTCTATTTAAAAATATTCAAATAAGTTGTATACTTAGCTTATCATGCTACTGGGTTACATGATCCGACATGTTTCGCAACAATTTGCTTTATCAAGGATCCCCAGAGCCATTGTGTCTACCATCTTACTCAAAGTTTTTTGCAAAGACCAGTGCTCTAAATGAGTCTAGCCTCACCTGCGTACGTTCCGGTTTAGCAGAAACTTGTCCAACTTTGTCTTGAATCCCTGGAAGGTGTTTTCCCCTATAACAGACTCTGGAAAAATGTTCCAGTTTTCTACCACTCCCTGGGTGAAGAAGAACTTCCTTACATTTGTAAGGAATCTATCCCTTTTTAACTTTAGAGAGTGCCCTCTCGTTCTCCCTACCTTGGAGAGGGTGAGCAACCTGTCTTTATCTACTAAGTCTATTCCCTTCATTATTTTGAATGTTTCAATCATGTCTAAAATACTGAAGGGAATAGACTTAGTAGATAAAGACAGGTGGTTCACACAGTATTCAAGGTGTGGCCATTCCAAAGAGCGATACAAGGGTATTATAACAATTTCATCTTTGTTTTCCATTCCTTTCCTGATAATTCCTAACATTCTATGTGCTTTTCTAACTGCCGCAGCACATTGAGCTGAGGGTTTCAACATATCCTGAACAATGATACCTAGATCCTTTTCCTGGGCAATGACTCCTAACGTGGAACCCTGCAACACGTAGCTATAGTTTGAGTTCCTCTTTCTCACATGCATCACTTTGCACTTACATTAAACATCATCTGCACAAGTCTTCCAGTCTCACAAGGTCCTCTTGCAATTTTTCACAATCCTCTTGCGATTTAACAACTTTGAACAACTTTGTGTCATCAGCAAATTTAATTATCTCACTAGTTATTCCCATTTCTAGGTCATCGATAATATGTTAAAAAGCAGCAGTCCCAGCACAGACCCCTGGGGAACTCTATTTACTCTTCTCCATTGAGAATATTGACCATTTAAACCTACTCTCTGTTTTCTGTCTTTCAGCCAGTTCGTAATCCATAATAGGATGTTTGACGAGGCAAGATTTCCCTTGACTAAATCCCTCTTAACTTTCTCTCATTAATCCATGTTTATGTAAACTGTCATGCTCCTCCAGTTGGAAACTTCTGACAATTGGGTCTCAGTCACTCTGATTCTCTAAAATTGAGTGATCCCTCAGGTCCTTGTGAATTTCCAATCTTTATCAATAATCCTAGGGCCAAGGAGAGGCTTACTAGGAGTTAAGCCAAGGGTAGAATGTCCATCCTTACTACAAGTGCTGCTGATAGAGCCTATAGGGGGACTTCTGCCCAGTGAAACCACAACTAGGCCTCTAGTCTCAACGGGGCACTCTTGGTGCCTCCCTGCCTGTTGACATGCCACAGCTGTGGCATTGTCAGAGAAATCCTTGACTACTTTGCCTTACAGGGTATTCTCTAAAGTCTGCAGCATTAGATGAATGGCTCATAACTACAATCTTGTTGATGGACCATTTCCTTTGGGAGGCAAGCTTTTTGACAATGACTCCAGCTGGAGCAACCAACACAAACTTTGACCCACCCCTGCCATCCAGGTCAGCAGCCTCTAGAGAGCATCCATCTGCAGAGACCAACGGGACAATAGTGTATTCTAAAGAGAGCCTAGATGAGCTTTTACCCATGGAACAACCTTTATGGTCGCTACCATTGACCCCAGCACCTATAGATAGTGCCAAGCTGTAGAAGCTAGCTTCACCAAGATCCCCAAATCTGGATTTTCAACTTCAGTTTGCATGGCTCTGGAAGAAAGACACAACCTTCTACCATGTTGAAGTAGATCCCCAAGCAAAAAAAGGATTGTGTCAGATCTAGGTGGGTCTTCCAAAAATTGATAGTCCAACCCAGTTCCTGCAGCAGTTGGATCACTTGTGCCACTGCTTTCTTGCCGTTTGCCTTGGTCAGGATTTTGATTAGCCAATCTTCTAAGTATGGATGCATCTGAATCTCTGCATTGTGCAGTTGAGCTGCTACAATGACCATCACCTTGGTTAAGGTACAAGTTGCTATTGCTAGACTGAATAGGAGCGCTGAGAATTGGAAATGTCTCTCCAGCATATGGAACCTCAGGAACTTTCTATGAGTCAGGAAAATGGGAATATACAATTAAAACTCCGTCAAATTCAGCCAGGCTAGAAATTTCCCTATTGCCACTGAGGCTATAACTGAACAAATGGTCTCCATCCGGAATCAGGGTACTTTTAGTGCCACATTGACCAACTTCAGATTCAGGATTGGTTTCCGTCAATTGAGGCTTTTTTGGAAACTCTAAAGGCAATAGAGTAACTACCCTAGCCCGACTTCTCAGTCAGTATGGGCTCTATGGCTTGCCATGCCAGGAAGAGAAAAGAAGTCACAGTGTCATATTGCAAATATGCACTTTCCTATGAGTTCAGTCTCCGTGAAGACAATCGGCAATGCCGCGCAGAAGTGAAATCATTAGCGCGACCTAACTTTCACGTCAATCAGCAGCGAAGGGCTCCGTTGCCCAGAGGCGTTAGAATATTTAACTGAATGCTGTCCTGAAGAAGCTCTTAACAGTTGAAATAGAGCAAAACAGAGATCCTCCGTCGGGATGAAAGCTGGGCGTAATACTTAACCCGAGCTAAGTATCATACAGCAAACAGTATTAGTCAATCTGTAAATGAGTTCATTTTAAACAATAGCTCACAGAGAAAATAGCATAATCTAAATTATAGCTCACAGAGAAAATAAGACAATTATCAATGTTAGCCCAGCTATAAGTACAGCAACTATGATATGCTCTGGCGGCTGACTTTGGGCACTTGAGATATAAAGTCTTCGTCTCTGAAGGTGAGCAAGCTCAATTTCCTTTCATTCTGTCATTGGCCTTTATTTTAGGGTGTTTGAGTATTTATACTATTTATTGATTTGGACGGTTGAGTATTCATAAGCCTTTTCACCATTGCTTGGACCCTGATCGCTTTCTTTGGCCATCTGGCCAAAGAGTCCATATCCAGTACCCAGTGGTCAGAGCAAATCCTCATCGAGGCCTCCCAGTAAGTCAACAACCTCCCTCCTATCTGTGGGAGTTCGGCAACTGGCCTGGTGATATTGGGACTTCTTGGAGACTGCAGCGCGGTGTGAACTCGAGGGCCAAGGTTGCCTGGAGCCTTCAAACCTCTGTCGAGAGCGTTGAAATGATCTCTGAACAAGACGTTCCCCACTGAGAACTGACAAAACCATCAACCCCAAAAAGAACCATGACCAGTCCCCTCAGGGGCACATGGCCTACTGTCCGGCAATGACTGAGAGCAATAACCAGCCACACTGGTCATAAGATCATCCAATCCCTTGCCAAAAAGCATATGGCCCTTGAAAAGGATCTGCTCAATGTAGCCTTGAAAGTAGAATCTCCCGACCCTTGCCTAATCTAGAGCATTCTATAGGAGGAGCTAAAATAAGCAGAAACTTTGCTCATGACCCTGAACACATCATAGAGAGCATCTGCTACATAATCCATCCCCTAAATTAGCAAATGGGGGTAGGCATCCTCCTCCACCGATGGAGCCTGATGCAATATAGTATGGCAGCACAAAAGACAAAGGAAGCCACTGCTGCCGCCTTCAACCCCAAAGTCAAGACCTCAAACTGTCTTTTGAGGACTAAATCCAACCTGCTGTCTTGCACATCCTTTAAAATCACTCGACCTTCACAAGGGAGAAAAGTACATTTGATAACCTGTGCTACCAACGAATTCACTTTAAGTGGAACAAACTACTCTTGGCAATCAGGAGCCAGTGGATGCAATCTTGCCATAGGTATCCCACAAAGGACCGTCTGGAGTCTCCCAGTGCTCCATTAGTATCATTGTAATATCTGGATGCGAAGGAAAAAAGGTGATCTGAGGCTTAGAGTTGCTGACAGAACACTGAGCATGGAAGTCTGCGAGGGTTCATGCTTCCATACCAGCCAGGATTCTGTGATGACTTCCAACAAAGCTTTTGGCCCAAAAAGGTGGCATACTGTCAGGTCCTATACCTGCTCCAAAGCCAACACAGACTCCTGACTGGTAGCCCCTGCTTGAGACCCTGAATCCTCTAAAACAGAAGATTCATTTTGAGGGAGCAAAGGCATCAATTCTGATTCCTCATCATCCCAGTCTTTCTCCGACTGGACCTCCTGTTGCTGCAGATGAAACTTCAGAGGGGAAACTGCTCTGAGAGGGGAAACCCCCCAAGTGCAACAACTGGCATGACCCCAGATGGTACAGGTAGGCCCCTAAAACCAAATATAGGCTTCGAACTTAAGTCTAACAAAATCAGGGGTAAAGCCTGAACAGTATGCCCTGAGGACACCTGCAGGGACTCCCTTTGTCTCCTTATGGTCCCAGAGGTGTCTGCGCATCTGCACTAAGCCAAAGATGCCGAGTTGCTCCAGGAGGAATTTTTGTCCAAAATAATGAGCCATCTGTGACTATATCACCCTAGAGGGATTAGAGGGGGGCTAAGCTCAGAGTTCCTGCCCCCCTTCCCCATGTGCCCCGCAGCATGAGGAACACAAACACTCCTCAGCTGGTCATCTACCACAAATCTGTCATGAATCATGGGTAAAACAGTGCAAGGAATCCATCTCTAACAATTTTAATCAAAATCAAGGTGCTTTTGAGGCAGATAGAGGCTTTTAGAATCACACTGGCCACCGCAGCAGCATTTTGGCACCAAAATATGGCCCGGGAGAGCTAAATATAAGTTCAAAAATTGCAGAAAAGGGGTTTTTAGAGGTAGGGGACCCAAATCCAAGCCCCAGAAACCCCCCAAATGCAATTAAAGACCCCCTCCCCCCCCCCCCCACACACACATGTCTCCCATAGACTACAATGGAGAGTACTTACAGTTCTGTTGGTGAAGTGCCTGCTTCAGGTGAAACAGCAGCTGGAAGATGGAGAAGACTGCTGCCTCAGACAAGCATGTAAATATAATTCCAAATGCTTGATTTTTCAGACTGTGTTACAGCCTGAGACCCCAGACCCCCACAGCTCCTCATGCATCATTGGGGGAGGGCACACAGATGGCATCTGATAAAGACCTCATGATTGACACAGAGCCACACAGCCTGTGCTCAAGCTCCGGTTACAACCAGGAGTGAGCCGTGCTACCAGGGAAATGGGCCCCAAGCCACCAAAATGACAAAAGCAATCTGGCTAGGAAGGTGCCCTATAAAAGGGTTGCCTTCCCAGCTACAGACTTCTGACCGCGAGAGTGTATGTCTTTTCTCAGGCAGAGCTGCCCCAGGAAAACTGGGGACCTCTGAAGTTCCAAGAAGCCTCAAAATTAGAATAAAACCCTAAGAATAGCAAACTAAAATCAGAGCAGATCAAAAATACACCTTCATCTCACGTTTAGAAGGAGAAACTGAGGAGCTATTGCTCAGCCCAGCAATACTGGAGGTGGTGCCAAAAAATGTAGATGCCCCCTTGTACTTGTGGTGGTCCTTAATTTGAAAAATCTGTCCCTGTCTACTTTTTCTATGCCCTTCAGGATCTTGAAGGTTTCTATCATGTCTCCTCTAAGTCTCCGCTTTTCCAGTGAGAAAAGTCCCAACTGCTTCAACCTATGGAGTCAATATGATAGAAAGCTAAATAATGGCGACACCCTGTCACATCCGCGGTCGGCCAATTTTGCTGTATTAAAGGCATTTAAGCACCTAACGTAACCTAATCAAAGTGCCCCTTTGTCATGATCTACAGGGTTCCTTTTTACGATGGGTGTCTTTCTTAACTCTATCCCCCCTGCAGTTGCTTCTTTTAGGAGTATTTTCTGATTCCAGTATCATGAAGTCATTTTGTATTGGTATCATTTGGAAGCTATTTATTTATTCATTTTATATCCCGTCCTCCCCAAAGAGCTCAGAATGGACAATTATATCAAAGGGATGCTTAACCTCAGGCACCTAGTTGTAGAATTGCAGTTTAATCCCCTATAAACTTACACGCTCAAATTTCCAACTAGTATGCACATTTGCAAGCACAAGTTATAGAATAAGGTCAGCTGGGTATATAACTTAATAATTGGCTGTTAATTTGCATTAACAGCCAGTCATTGTATCTGCCCCCTCTCGTGCAACAATGTAGCCTCCCTCTACAATTTTTTTTTGTGTGTGTTACTCTCTCCCCTTGATATCAGTTCACCTTCTCATTATAGGTGATGTAACTTTTCCCCTTGATCCTGCATGGGCCTCTTATCTTGTACATCGCCTTGAACCAGTTCTGGAGAACTGTAATTAAGAAATCCTGATTAGATTAGCTTAATTGGCACTAGTCAGCACCAATTAGCAGTTGCGATTCTACAAATTGAATGCTCAAAATACAGACTGCGCTGCTTCAAAGGGGGCATGGACTAGGGAGGGGCATAGGCAGGTTGGGGGTGTATCAGGCAGTTATGCATGCAGGTTATAAAATACTATTATTTACAGTTAGGTGCATGCATGTATGCCAGCCATTGAACTGGCATAAGTGTGTGCACCTAAAATTAAGTTTCAAGTTTTATTTTGATTTGATGAATCGCTTATTTAAATTTGCTAAGCGAATTACAATAAAAAAGGTAAACATACATTTAGACATACTATTTAAAAATTATGGGTTGTCCGTTAGACTTACAAACTGATCGATACACAAGTGATGGAGGAATAAAGTTACAATTCAGTGTTTTAAAGTAGAAAAAAGAAAAAAAAGAACCATAGATGGAAAAAACATTAGGAAGGGAGTAGTATAAGCCTGGAGGGTAACTACTTTAAGATTTAAGTATAATTTAAAGATTAAAAGAAAACTTTTTAAGTTATTTTTAAAACGGCTACACTAGGATTTTTTATTTTTTTTTTTAGTTCAACACTAGGATTTTATAATGGCAGCTTCATGCACAACTGCAGTATTAGAATTTTCACTTAGGGCTCCTTTTACGAAAGGAGTTTTTAGTGCACGCACAAAATTACCGCGCGCTAGCAAAATTATTACCGCCTGCTTAAAAGGAGGCAGTAGCGGCTATTCCGCGCGTTAAGACCCTAGTGCACCTTTGTAAAAGGAGCCCTTAGTGTACATCATTTCAGCACCTAAAATTTGGCAACCACTTGAAAATTTACCCCTGAGTCTCGGATTCACAAGTCTTATCCCACCAGAACTACAGCTAGTCCTTTTATTCTTTTGTAGGAATATAAATACATCTTCTAGAGTCAGGATATGGAGGGAGGTACTTTTAGGTCTGCCCACTTTCTTCCTCAGTACAGTGTTGTATACAGATAGGGAAACCCTAAGACAAAAAAGCCTTACAGTTATTTTATGGGCAATCTCCATTGTTCATATATGTAGAAATTGGAATGGATTCGTTTAGGCCAGGACGGGTACAATTCCAGTAGTAAGGATCTGCCAATGTGCAGTACATGCAGGAGTTCCTGGTATGTATAAGCAGGAGCAGCCAATTTACAAAGATACAAAGAGAGGCATTTTTGATAGAATATCTAAGTCTGACTTTGGACATTTCCTGCAAGACATCCAAAAGTCAGGGCAAGGAAATGTCCATTTTCAAAACGGCTAGATGTTCAAATATTTTTGGAAAACGACCTATGTGGATGTCTTGGCCATCAGGATGTCCAAGCATAGGATGGCTAACTTTGTTCACCATTTTCGACCACAAAAACATCCAAGTTCAAATCCTGACCATTTGGACATAGGAGGGGGCCAGCATTTTAACTGACAGGCCACTTCACATAAAGGGTGCCAGATGTACATCTCACCATAACCCCCCAAATAATTTATGGTGAACCCTCCAAAATGCCCCCAAAACCTTCTATACCCATCTGTCTACCACCCCAATAGACCTTATGGCACCTATATGGCACCTATATAGTAGGCTTCTAGTGGCATCACATTTTCCATCATAATGTAGTGTTTAAGTGGGCTATGGGCCTGGGTCCGCCTCTCTATGGTTCACTACACCGCCCACCAGGTTACTCTAGACACCTGTGTGCTGCTTTACTAGGCTTTCCCATACCAGGTGCTGCTATTCTAGAGACAGGTATGTACTGTTTCATTCAGATCTTTGTGGGGTAGGAGGGGGGTCAGTGAACACTGGGGGAGTGGGGGGAGTCGTTACTTAATCTGTCCAGTGGTCATCTGGTCAGTTTGGGTTCCTTTTTGGCACTTAAGACGCTTTTAAAACAGGCCTAGTTCCAGACGGCAAAGTTCCATCCTGTTTGATTATCACTGCAAGATGTCCAAGAGCTAAGCAAGCATACTCAAAGCCCGCCCATAACACATCTCCAATATGCCCCCTCGAACTTCAGATGCACAGCAGCTAAGAAGCCTAGCAAGACATCCAGAAAGTCAGCTTCAAAAATTGGCACTTGAACGTTTTGGTGAGAAAAATGTCCAGGTACCATCTTAGTGTTTTGAAAACATATTTATTTATTTATTTGGTTACTTTTATATCCCGTCCTCCAAATTATGAATTTACATTTGTACAGTAATATTAGATATACAGAGTCAAGTTTAACATACAATTTGATCTTTAAGTTAACATACGGTTATTTCCATCTTTAGTTAACAACCAGAGTGGATCTAGTTTAGCGTAAATTAGAATACATATGTTTTGGAGGGAGTGACTGGATTTATGGAAAGAGGTAAGTTTTTATTGCTTTCCTGAAGTTCAGAAGCCCTTTGAGGGATCTGATGTTAGTGAGGCAGTTGATTCCAATAACTTGGTAGGAAGTCAGAGTAGGAACGGCATCTGGCACTCTGGAGTTGGAGAGCCCGACTAGGAGGTATTTGCAGACGTGTTTCCTCCTGGGAGCAGAGTGGTCTGTTTGGGATGTATGGAGGAAGTTTGGTGCCATGTTGTATAGGGACTTGTATGTTATTACTAGGCCCATGAAGATATGTTTGGTAATGGGTAACCACTGGGCTGATGATAGTGCTTCTGAGACGGAGTCATGGGCGTGGAAGTTTTTTAGGAGGCTAATTACCGCATTTTCTATGCATTATAGGCACTGGGGATTTTTTTGCTGTCAATCCATTGAATAGTGTGTTATAGTAGTCCGTGTGGGGCAGGATGAAGGCTGAAGGCATAGAGAAGTTGGGTGAAGTCAGCTTCAGAAAAGTAGCATCAGAGAAATAGCTTCTTATTTTCCAGTGCTGTGGGAAATAGTGGAATGAGGAGGAGATTACCTGAGAGGTGTGATAAGAGAGTGAAAGGTTTGCTTTGAGAAGTATTCCCAGGCTGCGTACTTGGTCTTTTGCAGTTAGGGTAGGGGTTTCCCAGATAAGAGAGGGATGGATCTAGGTGCACTGCTCTTTGTGGATCCAAAGGAGTTCTATTTTTGAGGTGTTTAGTTGCAGTTTATTTATAGACATCCAGGTTTTGATTTCCATTAGACAGTTGAGGAATTTCGCAATCTGGGAGTCACATTTCTTCTCTAAAGGAAGATATAGTTGGATGTCATCAGCAAAGGAGTGGATCCGAATTTGATGTTTGTGTGCTATATCTAGGACAGGTTTAAGGTAGAGGTTGAATAAGAGGGAATAGTAGGGCACCCTGTATTTGATTGGTTTTGGTTTTGATAGGTTTGAGCCCATTAGTACACTTTGGTTTCTGTTACATAGTAAATGATGGCAGATAAAGACCCAAATGGTCTATCCAGTCTGCCCAAACATACACTCTCTATAATTTAAATTGTTCTTTTTCTTAGATATTTTGGGCCAGAAACCTAGAGCTCTGCCTAGTACTGTGCATCTACTGGAGTCTCTGTCAAAGCTCACTCCAGCTCATCTAAACCATTCCAGCCCATCCTCAACTGAATGGCTATATACGGGATACAGACCATGCAAGTCTGCCCAGTACTGACCTTAGTTCTTCAATATATACTATTATTTTCTGATTAGAGATCATCTTTCATCCCATGCGTTTTTGAACTCTGTCACTGTTTTCCTCTCTACCGCCTCCCTCGGGAGGGCATTCCAGGCATTACTCTTGAGTCTACCACCCCTCAACCTCAGATTAAATCTTAAAGTTTTACCATTTTCCTTCTCTGGAAAAGATTTTGTTCTACGTTAATACCTTTAACATCTTTTGGCGTAAACCTCCTACCATTTTCATCGCCTTTCTCTGGACCACTTCAAGTCTTCTCATGTCCTTTGCCAGATACAGTCTCCAAAATTGAACACAATATTCCAAGTGGGACCTCACCAATGACCTGTACAGCAGCAACACCTTCTTTCTTCTACTGGTTATGCCTCTGTCTGTACAGCCTAGCATCCTTCTGGAAACAGCCATAGCCTTGTCACACTGTTTCTTTGCCTTTAGATCTTCAGACACTTTCACCCCAAGGTCCCTCTCCTCATCTGTGCATATCAGTTTCTCACCTCCCAACACATACAGCCCCTTCCGATTTCTAATCCCCAAATACATTACTCTGCACTTCTTTGCACTGAATTTTAGTTGCCAGATATTAGACCATTCCTCTTTTACATACCCTTTTTCATGTTTTCCACTCTCGCCTTAATTTCCACTCTGTCACAAATCGTGGTATTAGCCACAAAGAGGCAAACCTTTCCTTCTAACCCTTCAGCAATGTTGCTCACAAACATATTGAACAGGATCGGCCCCAGCACCAATCCTTGAAAGGACTCCACTACTCATCTTTCCTTTCTCTGAGCGAATTCCATTAACCACCACCCTCTGATGTCTGTCCATCAACCAGTTTCTAATTCAGTTCACCACTTTGGGTCCTATCTTCAGCCCATCAAGTTTGTTCAAGAGCCTCATATGAGGAACTGTGTCAAAGGCTTTGCTGTAATCTAAGTAAATTATATCAAGTATATGTCCTTGATCCAGTTCTCTGGTCACCGAATCAAAAAATTCAGACAGATTTGTTTGGCATGATTTACCTTTAGTGAAACTATGTTGCCTCGGATCCTGTAACCCATTAGATTCTAGGAATTTCACTATCCTTTCTTTCAGTAACGCTTCCATTATTTTTTCCAATAACCGAAGTGAGGCTTACCAGTCTGTAGTTTCCCACTTCATTTCTATGACCACTTTTGTGAATTGGCACCACATCAGCTCTTCTTCAATCCCTAGGAACCATCCCTGTCTCCAGAGACTTGTTGAACAAATCTTTAATAGGACCTGCCAGAACCTCTCTGAGCTCCCTCAATATTCTGGGATGGATCCCATCCGGTCCCATCGCTTTGTCCACTTTCAATTTTTCAAGTTGTTCATAAGCACTTCTATTCCATTCTCGTGTCTAACTTTGCCAGACAATCTCGGTCCTTCTCCAGGATTTTCTTCAGTAAATTAAGAACAGAAGTATTTGTTTAGCATGTTTGTATTTTCCACATCACTCGCCACAAATTGGTTCATAGTATCTTTTAGTCTCACAATTCCATTTTTCATCTTCCTCCTTTCACTAATATATCTGAAAAAAAATTTTGTCTCCCTTTTTTACATTTTTAGCCATTTGCTCTTCCGCTTGCGCTCTTCCATTCGTATCTATCTCTTGGCTTCTTTCAGTTTCACCTGGTAGTCCTTGCTGTACATCTCTTCTTGAGTTTTTTTTAAATTTCACAAATGTCAATTCTTTTACCTTTATTTTCTCCGCCACTAGTTTAGAGAACCATATCGGTTTTCTTTTTCTCTTGTTTTTATTTATTTTCTTCACATAAAGGTCAGTAGCCATTTTTATTGCTCCTTTCAGCTTAGACCACTGATTTTCCACTTCTCTTATGCCCTCCATTCCTAACAGCTCTTTCTTCAGGTATGCTTCCATTCTACTAAAGTCCGTACATTTGGAATCTAGGACTTTTTTTGTATGAACACCCTCCCCTATAGCTGTTATATCGAACCAAACTGTTTGATGATCGCTACTTCCCAGGTGGGCACCCACTTGAACATTAGAGATACTCTCCCCATTTGTGAGTACCAGATCCAGTATTGCTTTTTCCCTCATGAATTCTGTCACCATTTGTCTGAGCAGAGCCTCTTGAAAGGCATCCACAATCTCCCTACTTTTTTCCGTTTCCGCAGATGTTACTTATGAAGGAGGTGAACCAATGTAATGCAGCATCTTGAATGCCAATCTCAGAGAGTTGCATAATGAGGTGGTGATGGTCAATGGTGTCAAAGGCTGCTTTGAGATCAAGTAACACCAGAAGGACATCATTTCCCTTGTCCATGTGTTTCCAATAGTCATCTATAATGTCAATTAGGACAATTTCTGTGCTGTGAAATTACCTGAATCCTGTCTGATAGGTGGACAGGGCTTCCTGTTTGTTGATGTAGGAGAGGAGTTGGTCAAGTACAATTTTTTCTAGGATCTTGGATATAAAGGGTAGGCTATATAAAGGGTAAGCTAGAGACAGGCCTAAAGTTTCTAAGAAGTCAGTATTTTAAAAGTTTAACAAGGGATGTGCCCAATTATTATTATTATTTTTTTTTTTTTTCAAACCACATGGAAATTTAATAAGTAAACTGAGTGGCCCAACTTATCTTATTTCTAAAGACTCCAGAGCTGGTCTGTAAATTACTCCTGATGTTCACCAGCTAAGTGTTTTGGTTCAATGAACCTGCCTCAGGATATTCATAGCACCACATCCTACAAAGAATGCAAAAAATAGTGTCATTAACGACTTACTTTTCATCAACACAACTCAAATACACACTGCACACACAATCACGCATCAAAAACAAAAGACATTTTAACACACCAAACTTAAACTCACAGCCTAACAGCGGGAGGCCACGGCCTGCAACGTACCTCATACAGTCATGGGACTCTGTAATGTATGTAATTACAGCCCGCTCCACTAGCCCTAATCACCAACCACTCTCGAGCGAACATCACACGCCTCAAACCCCCATCAACTGCTGACAACAAAACTGAATATTGACACTTAACTGGCCAAGTGCCAACTTCACCCTAGGACACCCCCAAAATAACCAGTTTTGCTTTAAGCGCTAACCTGTCATTTTCAGCAGTACTAACTGGTTAAGTGCAGCTGAAAATGAAGAGGTGATTTAACTGGCCAGGAGCCATTTCTAGCCTGTTAAATCACTTTGAATATCGACCCCATTGTTTCTTAGCTTCACTTTGCAAGCTCAGGTTATATTCCCATATGTGATTATGTGCCCTGTGGAATATCCTCCCCAGACTGTTTCCAAGTCCTACTGTATTTTTGCAGTAGAAATCTTTATTGCCAAACCACTATAACTTCCTCCTCTTGGTCCCTGGTGTTTAGACTGTCCTTTACCACCTCTTGTGCAAGCACTGTGACTACACAACCCAAGCATCATTGCCTTCCCTCCGCCTGAGAAATCACAGGCAGGCTCCAAGAAGGAATTAAAGTGTTTCTCAAGCTGTCAAATGTCACTGGTTTCTTCTTTTTAACTCTTTATTTTCAAAATAGAGAACAGTAGTACATGATACAAGCAGGCCATGACCATGATAGCAAATTGTCACATCTGATTCTATAAGAATTGCCAATAGGAAAAATGAATTCCAGCACTTTTATTCATTTAATTCTAGCAGCTAAAAGCATTTGGGAAATTAACCTTTTCATGTTTTGCAGATTCTTGTAGTGTGCCTCAGTATGGTGCTCATTTTCAAAGTCTTAAAAAAGTCCATCTACTAAAAACGTCTAAATCCTGATTTTGGAAAATTAGAGTTTGGATGTTTCATGCTGCAGTTCATCCAAATAGCAAGGTGGGGGGGGGGGGTGTTGTGGGTATGTTTTGGACTGGATTAGGAAGGATCCAAAAGAAGGACATTCAACAGCAATTTTCGAACAGGAAGAAATGTCCATGTAGGACATTTTTATCTAGACTTGTATCAGTCATGGCAAAGCACTGACGTAGCCAGTCAGCCAATTTTGGGTCGGCCTGAGCTCTAAGTGGGAAGGCACATAATTTTCTCTCAGCCTCCACCCTTCTCCCCACTTTCCTAAAGACTTTCTCCAAAGACAGCCAGGACTCCTTTATGCCAAGCATGACAGAGAGCAGAAACATCCATGAGCCACCAATGCCAACACCCCAACAGTGGCCAATCCAAGTCACAAGTACCTGGCAAGATCCCAAGGAGAAAAACAGATATTTATGCTGCTTATCCTTAGAATAAGCAGTAGATTTCTCCAAGTCATCTTAATAATGTCTTATGGACTTCTCTTCTAGGAAATTAGCCAGACCTTTTTTAAACCCTGCTAAGCTAACCACTTTCACCACATTCTCCAGCAACAAATTCCAGAGTTTAATTGCAAATTGAGTGAAAAAAAATTTTCTCTGGTTTGTTTTGTAGCTACTACTTAGCAGCTACATCGCGATTCACATTTACCTGTTCCACTCCACTCAATATTTTATAGACCTCTATCATATCTCATCTGAGCATCTCTTCTCCAGGCTGAAGAGCCCTAGCTGCTTAGCCTTTCCTCATAGGGAAGTCATCCCATCCCTTTTAACATTTTTATCACCCTTCTCTGCACCTTTTCTAAATCCGCTATATCTTTTTTTGAGATGTGGCGACCAGAATTACACACAGTATTTGAGATTTGACTGCACCATAGAGCAATACAAAGGCATTACAACATCCTCATCTTTGTTTTTTATTCCTTTCCTGATAATTCTTAGCATTCTATTTGCTTTTTTAGCTGCCACTACACACTGAGCTGAGGGTTTTAACGAATTCTCAATGATGACACCTAGATCCTTTTCCTGAGCAGTGACTCCTAAAGTGGAACTTTCATTCACATAGCTATTGTTCATGTTCCTCTTTCCCACATGCGTCACTTCATACTTGCTCACATTGAACATCATCTGCCATTTTGATTCCCAGTTTCAAAATCCTCTTGCAATTTAACTACTCTGTTGAAAAAGTACTGAATGAAAAAGTGAAACTCACTGGACTAAGTGTATAGCCCTCGATGGAGACTGTCCCAAATGAAGTTAGTTGTCCTGAGAACTTTTCAGCACCCCCTCTTACACTGGGCTGTTTTTGGGTTGCTTTATCAAGGTAATTCGGCGGGATTATAAAAAAGTATGTGTCAACTCTGACGAGGAAGGAGTCAAGATGGCGGACGGTTTCTGACAGCATTCTGAATGCTCTCATAAGAACATAAAAATAGCCTTACTGGGTCAGACCAATGGTCCATCAAGCCCAGTAGCCCATTCTCAAGGTGGCCGATACAGGTCCCTAGTACCTGGCCAAAACCCAAGGAGTAGCAAAGTTTGAGCAAATAGAGAACTTTAACAAATGATTAAATTTCAGTATTAAATTGTTCAAAAATTACGGCTATGTTTCCAGTTGAAGTTTTTAAGAAATTTCTATTAGAAAATTTCAATTTTCCCCAGGAAAGTATTCCACCTATAAATAAAGCTTACTATTTACTGGTAGCTAAAGATAAAAAAAATTGGAACAGGGGATGTAACTTTAATTGAAAATGGGACTATCGAGAAAAAATTACAGGATCTTACAGCAATTCTTGAAGATTCCATTTCTGAAATTAAGGAGTGAACTACTTTGATAGTGAATTTTGTATTTGAACAAAACTTTACTTCAGTTACAACAATTTACTTCAAAAAGGGTGTAACTCCTTTTTGTGGACAGAGAATATGGATGTATCCAGATGTGACAAAATCAACTCAGGAGAGACAGAGAGTATTCCTTATAATGAGAAAGGGAACAAGAAAATTAGGAGCCACCTTTTTGCTTGCATATCCCTGTAAATGCATAGTTAGATTTTTGGGTCAGATGTTTTTTCTCCCTGAGCATCTAAGATCTTTTTGGGACCTCAAGAAGTTAATCAGTGGAGTGGGATGAAGCAAAAAAGATTGAAGACTGAGATTTAGTCTATGACTTATTTCCTTGAATTGTATAATGTAGAAAGTCTCCCTATAATTTCTATCTCCTTCCCCCTATTTAATATAGTGGTCTAAGGAAGAGACCAAATCCAACATTTTCTTTGCTTAAATTTTATATTTTGAACCTTTCAAGTTTGCTTTTGGCTCTGTATTTCTAGAACGAGTGTTTGTAACTTGTAATGATTTGATAAATGAATAAAAATAAATTTAAATTTTTTTTTACAAAGTATCTAGCACTGCAGTAAAGACAGAGCACTAGAAGGCCGCTCTGGTTACACAAAATGAAGTTATAACTTGGGACAAGTTCATGCATATGCGCCAGCTCTGTGGGTGCCCGAGCACCCCCAATATTATGGGGACATCAGGTGACTGCAGAAGCACTAGCATAGGCACCAGATCTGTGGGTGCCTGAGCATCCCCAATATTTTGGGGACCTCACATGACCAGTGCCGGTGTGTGGTGTGGTGCAGGCATCTCTTCCCCTTCCATCTCCCTTCCTCCCTTTACCCAGGGCTGGCGCTCAGAGTGGGGGAGGCAAACAGGGCGACACGACCTTGTGAGCTGGCATGTTTCCCCCTTTGTATTTGCCCCATTCTGACGTCCTCACGTTCGTCTTCATGCAAAAAAGAAAATGGTTGCAGGGGACCGTCTTCCATGGTAGCGAATGTAAACCTTTGCCTGCAGCCTCCCTCCATGCTTTCCTTCAGCCACAATCCACCCAGGCGGAAACAGAAAGTTGCATCATAAAGGACAGACCGCGTCCAAAGGAAATCACGGAGGGAGGCCACAGGCCGCAGGCTGACAGTCCTCTGCAACAAAAATGGAAGCATTGTAACAGGTCAGATAGAAGGGAGAGGACATGCCAGGCTGAAGAAGCCCTCTGGCCCTGCTGTTTTTTTTTTTTTAAGTAGAACGGGGGAGGTTCAGAAATGTTTTAGACTGGGGGTGGGGGAAGAACTTATGGGGCCGGAAGCAGGAGAGAGAGATGGTGGACAATAGTCTAGAGGGAGAGAAGAGAAAGGAAGAAAAGTTGGACATGGGGTGGTGTGGAGGAAGGGGGAGATACTTGAAGGGAGGACAGTTGGGCAGAGAAAGGAAAAGATAGTGGACCTGATGGTGGTGCAGAGGGAAGGAGAGATATGGGGTGGGAGTGGTGCAGAGAAAGGGAGAGACAGTAGACCTGGGGGGACAAAAGGAGGTGAGGAAGTTGGGAAGAGAAAGAGAGAGAAGTTGGACCTGGGAATGGAAGGAAGGCTGCAAGAGAGGGTGAAATGTTAGATCTGGGGGGTGGAAGGGAGAGAGAGATGCACCGTCTCTCTTTTTCCTCCATCCCATTGTTCAGCATTAAGGGTGGAGCAAAAAAGAACAACACAAAAGAGAAATTTTGGGACCATAGGGCGAGAGGAGGAGAGATGGACCCTTGGGAGGGCAGGAGGGAAGAGATATAGGATAAGAAGATGCAAGGGGATGGAGAGAAAGGGGCGGAGATATAGATTGACAAGAGTGGAGAGAGGAAGGGGGATTCTGAAAGTGATGAGCCATATGGAAGAGGTTAAAAGGGGGATGACAAGAAGATGAGTAAGAGAACAGTGAATACAGTGGTAGAAATGTAGTAATGGGGAATTGATAGAAGGAAATAAGAGACTGGAAAAGGAGTGAGATGGAAGAGCTAGGAACTGAGAGGAGATGAAAAATTAAGAGCTGTAAATTTAACAAGAAGGGTGAGAAAGAGGGCAAGATTTGAGAGGACAGAGGCAAAATAAAGGGAGGAAAGCTGAAAGGGGAAAAATCAATACGTTGGAGACAGGCAAAGTGAGGAAATGGAATGAGAGAAGAGGAGAAAAAAATGGACAGCAGACACTGGAAAGAGAAGAGAAACAAAAAGCAGAAAGAGAAACTGGGACCAAGATGATGGAAAAACAAAATGTCTAGATAACAAGGTAGAAAAAAGTGTTTTATTTAGAATTTATTAACTGGAATATGTTAGCTTTTGGGTGTGAAAGGAGAGAGAGAAGAAATACTTCTTATGGATAGATGGGGAGAAGAAAGAAGGAGGAGATGTTACACATGGAGAGATGGTATATATGGATAGATGGAACAGTAAGACATGGAAAAGTAGATAGATTTTGAGAAGAAAGCAGAAAAATGGAAGAAAGTTAAATGTTAAAAGTTAATGCCACAGATGGATGTAGGGCAAAAAGTGAAGAAGGAGAAAAAAAAAACAACAAATGGATAAGGCTTCCCTGAAAACACAGTTAAGAGCACAGACAGAAGGAAGTGCAGCCAGAGACTGGGAAAAGAAGGTTAGAAAAATAAAATCACCAGACAACAAAGTTAGGGAAAATTATTTTATTTTCAATTTAGTGGTTGAAATGTGTCAGTTTCGAGAATATATATCTGCTCTCTATATTTTGCATTGTTCAGGAAGAAATTATTTTCTTTTTAGTTCAGGAAGAAATTATTTTCTTTTAGGGCTCCTTTTATCAAGCCACGCTAGCGGGGTTAACGCGCGTGACTTTTCATCACGCGCTAACCCCTGCGCTGACAAAAACCTACCGCCTGCTCAAGAGGAGGCGGTAGCGGCTAGCGTGGCTGGTAGTTTAATGCATGCTATTACGTGCGTTAAACCACTAGCGTGGCTTGATAAAAGGCGCCCATAGTTTGTGGTCCTGTATTTGCATAGTGGTTATATGTGTTCTGATGTGTGACCAAGGCCAGGTATTCTGGTAGGAATGAATGTTGAGAAGCATACAGTGTAGTTTGATTTTGTGTTTAAGCAATATGTATTGTTAATAAGATTATATTGTGTGTATATATGAAAAATGGCATTACAAGTACTATTATTATGGGGTGGGGCTTGGGCGGGGCTTTTGAACACCCCCAATCATTTTGAAAAGTTGGCTCCTATGAGTTCATGTGCTATAGAAGTGAAGGGTCCAGTATTTCCAGAAAACTCAGCTGTGTCCTTTTTATCTGCCAAATTTAAGAGCATAGGATTTCAGCTGAAAATTCACTATAATTTAGCTTGAAAGATATAAACTTAGTCCTACTGGGATCAATATTCAGCATGATTTAAGGTCCTGCCTACTTAAATCCTGCTGAGTAGGCCAACTGACAATATTTACCAGCACTTAACCAGTCAGTGCCACTGAGTATCCACTCTGTCCACTATACCGTATTTTCACGCATATAACGCGCGCGTTATACGCGTTTTTACCTACCGCGCATACCCCTCGCGCGTTATATGCGTGAGCGCGGTATACGAAAGTTTTCAAACATAGTTCCCACCCCGCCCGACGCCCGATTCACCCCCCCAGCAGGACCACTCGCACCCCCACCCCGAACGACCACTCGCACGCGCTCCCACCCGCACCCGCATCCACGATCGGAGCAAGAGGGAGCCCAAGCCCTCTTGCCCGGCCGACTCCCCGACGTCCGATACATCCCCCCCCCCCCGGCAGGACCACTCGCACCCCCACCCCGAAGGACCGCCGACTTCCCGACAATATCGGGCCAGAAGGGAGCCCAAACCCTCCTGGCCACGGCGACCCCCTAACCCCACCCCGCACTACATTACGGGCAGGAGGGATCCCAGGCCCTCCTGCCCTCGACGCAAACCCCCCTCCCCCCCAACGACCGTCCCCCCCCAAGAACCTCCGACCGCCCCCCCAGCCGACCCGCGACCCCCCTGGCCGACCCCCACGACCCCCCCACCCCCCTTCCCCATACCTTTGGAAGTTGGCCGGACAGACGGGAGCCAAACCCGCCTGTCCGGCAGGCAGCCAACGAAGGAATGAGGCCGGATTGGCCCATCCGTCCTAAAGCTCCGCCTACTGGTGGGGCCTAAGGCGCGTGGGCCAATCAGAATAGGCCCTGGAGCCTTAGGTCCCACCTGGGGGCGCGGCCTGAGGCACATGGTCGGGTTGGGCCCATGTGCCTCAGGCCGCGCCCCCAGGTGGGACCTAAGGCTCCAGGGCCTATTCTGATTGGCCCACGCGCCTTAGGCCCCACCAGTAGGCGGAGCTTTAGGACGGATGGGCCAATCCGGCCTCATTCCTTCGTTGGCTGCCTGCCGGACAGGCGGGTTTGGCTCCCGTCTGTCCGGCCAACTTCCAAAGGTACGGGGAAGGGGGGTGGGGGGGTCGTGGGGGTCGCCAGGGGGGTCGCGGGTCGGCTGGGGGAGCGGTCGGAGGTTCTTGGGGGGGGCGGTCGTTGGGGGGGAGGGGGGTTTGCGTCGAGGGCAGGAGGGCCTGGGATCCCTCCTGCCCGTAATGTAGTGCGGGGTGGGGTTAGGGGGTCGCCGTGGCCAGGAGGGTTTGGGCTCCCTTCTGGCCCAACTACCAAAGGTACGGGGAAGGGGGGTGGGGGGGGGTCGTGGGGGTCGCCAGGGGGGGGCGCGGGTCGGCTGGGGGAGCGGTCGGAGGTTCTTGGGGGGGGCGGTCGTTGGGGGGGAGGGGGGGTTGCGTCGAGGGCAGGAGGGCCTGGGATCCCTCCTGCCCGTAATGTAGTGCGGGGTGGGGGTAGGGGGTCGCCGTGGCCAGGAGGGTTTGGGCTCCCTCCTGGCCCGATATTGTCGGGGAGTCGGCGGTCCTTCGGGGTGGGGGTGCGAATGGTCCTGCCGGGGGGGGGGGGGATGAATCGGACGTCGGGGGGGGTGAACGGAGAGTCGGGACAGCGCACGGAGAGGCGGGGCAGTGCACGGAAGTCAGGGGGGTGAACGGAGAGTCGGGACAGCGCACGGAAAGTCAGGGCAGTGCACGGAAGTCAGGGGGGGTGAACGGAGAGTCGGGACAGCGCACGGAAAGTCAGGGCAGTGCATGGAAGTCAGGGGGGGGTGAACGGAGAGTCGGGACAGCGCACGGAGAGGCGGGGCAGTGCACGGAAGTCAGGGGGGGTGAACGGAGAGTCGGGACAGCGCACGGAGAGGCGGGGCAGTGCACGGAAGTCAGGGGGGTGAACGGAGAGTCGGGCAGCATGCGCGGTATAATCGTGAGCGCGTTATACCAAAGTTTTTGTGCTTATCATCGTGATTTCTGCGCGCTATACACGTGTGCGCGTTTTATACGGGTGCGTGTTATTTGCGTGAAAATACGGTAATGCTGTCCAGTCAATGCTGGATTGGTCCAGGGACAGAATCTGGGATAAGCTGGCACATATGTGAGAACCAGCCATATTTCAGTGCAGGTACCTGCATAGTTAAGTGAGCAGATAGGATCTAAAAAGATATAGTCTTATGTTTGCCTACTTAGCTATGTGGGTGCTGGTAATGAATACTAGCCAGCACTTACATAACTAATAATTCATCAGCTGACCCAGATATTCAATGCCAGTGCCTGCATTGAGTATATGGGTTGCATTCAGCCCACAGCCATCAGCAGCTTTAAAACCTCTGACCGCCACAGGCTGAATATTGGGCAGAGTCATTCATGGCCTAGATTTATGAACCAGATGCTGAAAAAAAGTGCTAAACTCCTCCCCCCCCCACCCACCCCCCGCACACACACTATGAATCTGCCCCTGTTGCCATCTACTTTTTATGCTATTTAATGTAGGATTTAGTGAAAATTTGAATGTAAAGTTATGGACTCATGCAACTCTATAGATTGAGTATTTTAAGCAGACTGTGTGATTTCCTGTCAGTTCTTGATGATATAATATTAGTGAGACGGTAGCAGAGCAGGGAGTTCTGTGATGTCTGCTGAGTGAGAAGATGACAGAGGGCTGAAGGATTCTGAGACTTAGTTCTGTGATATGTCAGAGTGAATAGATCAAAGATGATAGAGGTGGGAGAGGTTTTGTGGGAGTTGTGAGAAGCTGTCAAAGAGGACAGAGCTTAGTGATGAGGGAGAGCTTTGAGAAATTTAAGAAAGTTAAATTCACTGGAGTAGTTGCTGAGGGAAAGGGAGGGGAATCCTTTCTCCTTGGTCACCAGAGATATATAAAGGTGGGGAAAGATAAAGCTAGTCCTGGTGGGAGCATCTGTTAGGCGAGCCCCTCTCCCAAATCCAAGGAACACCCTGAAGAGGTCGTTACATAAATTTGTGAAGGCTTCTTGAACTATGAATAGGGTTACCAGACGTATGGATTTACCCACACATGTCCTCTTTTTAGAGGACTGTCCAGGCATCCGGACGGCACTTTGTCCAGGTTTTGAAAGGCTTCCAGCTTGGGGCCATGCGTGGATGCAATGCGGTAGCATCACATGTATGCATGTGATGTCATCACGTCATACCTGCACATGCTCAGAGGCCTTCCAAATGCAGCTCCGAGCTCAAGGAGAAGAGGTTTGAGGAGGGGCTGCGGCAGAACAAGGCATGACTTGGGTGGGGCTGAGTAAAACTGGGCAGGCCTGGGGCATAGCCATGTGTCCGGATTTTACAGGCCTAAAATCTGGTAACCCTAACTATGATTATTGATTCTGATTATGAAAAGATGTTAAGAATCTGGTGTAAAGGAGAAAGAACTGGTCCAGTTAATTAGAAGTGTGCCTGAATATATGGACTCAAATGATATTGAATAGGCTTTAAAACAACTGAACATATTGGGGATAATAAAAGTCAGAGCTAAACTTTATGATGAATTTCGAGAGAATTTAAAAGTTTTCTGACTCTGAGGAAATAGTTCCTGACAAACTGCCCCTAACTGTGCCTTTAGAGAAGGGAATTTCTGCTTCCATAATTGTTGTTGGGAGGAGGTCCACACAGCCCCAGATTCCTGTCAATTGGCAGGATAAATTGCTGAGTTGGTTGAAAAGTGAGGAGAAAAACTTTGCAGGATATGGCAAAATTTTTTACCCCAGGGGGATCAGAAGTTTATTCTCCTGACACAATGGTGGATGCAATGGGAAGGGTAATAGAGGTGTTTACAGCCACACTATGGCACTTATATTTAAAGCAGATGGAAATCTCAAAATGACCAAAAAAATCCCATCCAAATTGCTAATTTCGAAAGGCAGAATTTGGATGTTTTCTGCTGCAGGTCATCCAAATAGCAAGAGAGCAGGTTGGAGGTGTGTTTTGGGCTAGACTAGGCTGGGGTTAAAATTAGGATGTCTTTCAGCGATAACAGAACAGGAAGAAACATCCAAAACAAAAAAAGCAAGACTTTCTTCTTTGTTTTAATCTAGACCTGTTTCAAACTCAGACACTAGTATTGCAACAAATTCAAACTTGGTGGTAGGCTAGTACAAGCACACCAGAGAACTGTGGAAAATAAAAACAGGCATTCCCCTCCAAGTGTTATGATGTTACAATGCTTAGGCTGTACTCCATTACTGACAGTCACTGGCTCAGACAGGCTCTATGACCTGCATATAGAAGCTTGCCCGGATGGTTTGGGAGCACTTATATATCAGCTTTATCCAAAGGGACTCAAAAGACATATAGGGGCATAATCAAAAAAATATGTCTAAGTCCGTTATGGGCCTAAGTCGCTAGTCGCCCAAAAATTCGGACATGTTAAAAGTCCATTCTCAAAAAATATATCTAAAATATTTCTTTCTTCGAGAATCATCTATTTCTACGTCCAGCCATTTGATTGTCCAGACCTGTTTCAAACCCAGACACTAGTATTGCAACAAATTCAAACATGGTGGTAGGCTAGTACAAGCACACCAGAGAACTGTGGAAAATAAAAACAGGCATTCCCCTCCAAGTGTTATGATGTTACAATGCTTAGGCTGTACTCCATTACTGACAGTCACTGTCTCAGACAGGCTCTATGACCTGCATATAGAAGCTTGCTCGGATGGTTTGGGAGCACTTATATATCAGCTTTATCCAAAGGGACTCAAAAGACATATAGGGGCATAATCAAAAAATATGTCTAAATCCGTTATGGGCCTAAGTCGCTAGTCACCCAAAAATTCGGACATGTCAAAAGTCCATTCTCAAAAAATACATCCAAAATATTTCTTTCTTCGAGAATCATCTACTTCTACGTCCAGCCGTTTGATTGTCCAGACCACTAAGTCATCCATCTTTATACCCTATTCTTGTCCTAAAATTTTTCCAAGTCAAAAATGCCTAGAAAGTAGGCGGGATCAGCAAAGTAATGGACTGGACACCCAGACGTGGCAACAGAGGGCTATCTTACAGGGCACTGCTGTGAACTTCACAAAAAGGGTTCCACATAAACATTTTACCACAACTCCCTTAAAGGTCATGGTGAGCCCCCCCAAATCTACTAGACCCACATGTCTACCACCCCAATAGCCCTTATGGCTGCAGGTGTCACCTATATGGCAGTACAATAGGGTTTTGGGAGGTTTTGGGTGGTGCACATGTTTCACCATGAATGTAGTGGTTAGAGTGGCTTATGGGCCTGGGTCCTCCTTTCTATGGTTCACTAGCCCATCCAACACACAAGAATGGTTTCTGCCTGGCTAACTGCCTAAGCACTAATATTCAGTGTGAGATAGCCTCTGAGTATTAGTGGATAGCCGGCTATATTGTGCGACTTAGGTGGTTATCAGCAAAATTTAGACTGCTGGCCGGCTAAGTCAAGTGGACAAATTGGGTCACTTTAAAAAGCTAGTCTGTCTTTGACTCCTATCAGCGTAGCTGGCCAGTGCTGAATACTGACATGACTTGCTAAGTTGTAAGATGCCAAAAATAGACTAGATATTCAATACTGGTCACGATGGACCACTGGTCTGACCCAGCAGCGGCAATTTGTATGTTCTTATGATCCAGACTCAACACCAACCATGAGAGTCTGAATATCAGTAAATCCAATTCACAAAAGAAGTCACAGAGCAGAGAAGTCACTAGCCAAGTTCAGAGTTTTGGAAAAGTATTCTTCAATTGGGGGTTGGCAGGAAAACATAGGATTGCTAACAGGTAGCACTCTACCTATTATATTGTAGAAGAAAAATTGAATAATCTACCTGTTTAGAGAATCAAACCACAGTGGGGAAAGGGTTCACTAAAAACAGTACATAGAAGCCATGTTTTACCCATTGGGCAGCTGATATTTCCTGTCGAGGAGAATCAGACAATGCCTGAAGCATATCTCCCACAGACAAGGAAGGTAACTGACAGACATGAATAGTATTCACCTAGGATGATTGGGGAACAAATGAAAGCCCGAGTACACACACATAAGATGAACCATGGGGTGTATATGAGAGTCATGAGGATTCAGAAATAAGAGTTTAATCAGGAAAACATAAGATATCATGTAGGGGGTCACAAAATCCTGGCTAACCGCTAAACAATGCAGAGATGATAGAAGAAGTTATTTGTCTAAAAGAGACCTATGAAAGGGAGGAACAAGAGATTCTTCAGAGCCTCAATGAGAGGGCAGTAGCGTGGATGAAAATGAGGGAACAGAGTCTCAGGATCATGGAGGGCAATATGCAAAGGGAAACATTACAATGAGACTTTGTACTAGAAAATGACACTGTGAAAGAATTCATCATCATTCCCTTCCCCACAGATAACCGCAGGAAACCATCCCGTGTCATTCTTTAGTGTCTATTTCAACTTCGGTCCTTCTACGCCAGCATCCTTTAATGCAAGGCTTGAGGGTTAGTGGTTGTACCCATTCATACTCTGATTCTTCCCCCCTCTCCTTAAAGAATGTCATGGGGATGGTTTCCCATGGTTAACCGTGGGAATGGTGATGAATTCTGTCACTGAGTCATTCTCTACTTTGTACCACTACCACCCTAAAAACCTTGAATGACAGGCAGGCTGCAAAACCCATAATTAGATTAACTTATAATAGCCTTGGAGCTTAAACACAAGTGTCTTTACAGATAGAAGAAACATAGAAACATGATGGCAGATAGAGGCCAAATGGTCCATCCAGTCTGCCCATCCACAGTAACCATTATCTCTTTCTCTCTCTGAGAGATCCCACGTGTCTATCACAGGCCCTCTTGAATTCAGACACAGTCTTTGTTTTCACCACCTCTTCTGGGAGACTGTTCCTTGCATCTACCACACTTTCCGTAAAAAAGTATTTCCTCAGATTACTCTGGAGCCTATCACCTCTTAACTTCATCCTATGCCCTCTCATTGCAAAGTTTCCTTTCAAATGAAAGAGACTTGACTCATTCACATTTATATTATATAGGTATTTAAACGACTCTATCGTATCTCCCCCTCTCCCGCCTTTCCTCCAAATTATACAGATTAAGATCTTTAAGTCTGTCCCCATCCGCTTTATCATGAAGACCGCACACCATTTTAGTAGCCTTCGACTCCATCCTTTTTATATCTTTTTGAAGGTTCGGCCTCCAGAATTGTAAACAATATTCTAAATGAGGTCTCATCAGAGTCTTATACAGAGAATACCTCCTTTTTCCTATTGGCCATACCTCTCCCTATGCAACCTAGCATCCTTCTAGCTTTCGCTGTCACCTTTGCGACCTGTTTAGCCACCTTAAGATCATCACATACAATCACACCCAAGTCCCGTTCTTCCATTGTGCACATAAGTTCTTCACCCCCTAAACTGTACCGTTCCCTCTGGTTTTGCAGCCTAAGTGCATGACCTTGCATATCTTAGTATTAAATTTTAGCTGCCAAATTTCAAACCATTCTTCAAGCTTCACCAGGTCTTTCTTTATGTTAATCACAACATTCAGGGTGTCTACTCTATTGCAGATTTTGGTATCATCCGCAAAGAGGCAAATCTTACCTGACAACCCTTCAGCAGTATCATTTATAAAAATGTTAAAAAGAACAGGCCCAAGAACAGAACCTTGAGGCACACCACTGGTAACATCCCTTTCCTCAGAGCGATCTCCATTGATCACTACCCTCTATCACCTTCCACTCAACCAGTTCCTGACCCAGCCTGTCACTTTGGGATCCATACCAAGGGCACTCGGTTTATTTATTAGACATCTGTGTGGAACACTGTCAAAGGTTTTGCTAAAATCCAAATACACCACTCTAGAGATTCATTGAAAAGGTCAGTCAGCAGAGCTACCAGAACTTCCCTAAGTTCCTTCAGCACCCTCGGATGTACACCATCCAGCCCCATTGCTTTGTCTACCTTTATTTTAGCTAGCTCCTCATAAACACAACCCTCTGAAAATTGATCAGGGTCTATTACTCCTCCATCCCTATTCACATTTGTCTTCTGCGGTCCCGCTCCCGACACTTCAGCCATGAACACAGAACAGAAATATTTGTTAAGCAATTCAGTTTTTCTTTATCAGCTTCTACATATTCCTCCCCTTCACCTTTGAGTATCATAATGCCATTTTGCACTTCTTCCTATCACTAATATATCTAAAACATGTTTTGTCTCCCCCATTTTACCATGTCAGTTATTTTTTCTTCCATTTGCATCTTTGCGTTCCTGACTACATGACCAGCCTCTCTTAACTTTTCCAGATATTTTTGCCTGTCTTCCTCTTTCTGCAATCTTTTGTAGTTTATGAAAGCTAACCTCTTATTCCTTACCTTCTCAGCTACTACTTTTGAGAACCAAAGCGGCCTTCTTTTCCTCTTACTTTTACTTACTTGCCTCACAAAAAGGTTTGTCGCCCTTACAATCACTCCTTTCAGTTTTGCCCACTGCATTTCCACTCCTTCCAAATGTTCCCACCCAGACAATTCCTTGACGTAAACCCCTCATTCAAATAAAGTTAGTTTTTTTAAAGTCTAGAACCTTTGCTTTTGAACGAGCCCACTCTATACCCATCTTAATATTAACCCGTACCATGCAGTGATCCCTGGATGCCAGATGATCACCCACTGAAATATCAGAAACACTTTCTCCGTTTGTAAGCACTAAGTCCAGTATGACCCCATCCCGCATGGGTTCTATTACCAACTGCTGGAAAAGTTCTCCATATAGAGACTCCAGAATCTCCCTACTTCTAGAAGACCCCGCAATAGGGATACCCCAAACAACATCTAGCATTCTGAATGTTTACTATTAAATATCTATCTACTTCTTCCGTTTGTGAAGGAGGCCTATATATCACACCAATGTAAATATATTCACCATTCCCTCTTTCCAAACTGATCCATAGTGCCTCTTCCTTGCCATGCAGATCCAGCAATTGTGTGGCTTTAATATGATCTTTTACATATAACGCTACTCCCCCTCCTTTTCCTCCTACCCTGTCGTTCCTGAACAGATTATAGCCCAGTTTAACTACATCCCAGTCATGGTTCTCCGTGAACCACGTCTCCGTAATCACCACTATATCCAACCCCTCTTCTTCCATCACAGCTTCTAGATCCAGAATCTTGTTTCCCATACTTCGAGCATTAGTATATACTGCTTTCCAGACATTGCCCCTTTTGCCATCCGTGTAGAGGTATATTCAGTGATGTACTTACCTGAGGGCTTATACTCCTCTCATATGAGGAAAGACTAAAGAGGCTAGGGTTCTTCACCTTGGAAAAGAAATGGCTGAAAGGAGATATGATTGAAGTCCAAAATCCTAAGTGGTATAGAATGGGTTCCAATGGATCGATTTTTTACTTTATCAAAAATGACAAAGACTAGGGGACACTCAATGAAATTACAGGGAAATACTGTTTAAACCAATAGGAGGAAATATTTTTCCTTCAAGAGGATAGTTAAGCTGTGGAATGCATTGCCAGAGGATGTGGTAAGAGTGGTTAACTAAGCTGTTTTTTGTTGGTTTTTTTTAAGTTTGGAGAAGCTCCTGGATGAGAATTCTATAGTCTGCTATTGAGACAGATATGGGGAAAGCCACTGCTTGCCCTGGATTGGTAGTATGGAATGTTGATTCTATTTGGGTTTTTGCCAGGTACGTGTGACCTGGATTGATCACTGTGAAGACGGGATACTGGGCTAGATGCACCATTAGTCTGATCCAATAAGGGTTAAGGCACCTTAACAGATTTTAATTGTAAGTTACTGCTTACTAGTAGAAGATCTGAAGTTTCATGTTTGAGTTATTTGTAAACTGGCCCTCTGTGTGGTTAAATGAAGCAATGGATGAGGTTATTAAAGATAAAAAGACATTGAAAGAAATTGAAAGCAGGTCCAAACAAGGAAAATAGAAAAGAACGAATGATTTGTTTAGTTTATTAAGAACTTTATATACCGCATAACAGCCTAACAGGATCCAAGCAGTTTACAATACATATTTCAGATTCATCAAGAAAAGTACTCCATTAAAAAAAGAAAAGGAAAGATTAAGGGCTCCTTTTACGAAGCCTTGTTAGCGGTTTTAGCGCACGCAGCTTTTTTGTTGCACACTAACCCCGCACTATGCGGCTAGAACTAATGCCAGCTCAATGCTGGTGTTAGCGTCTAGCGTGGCCGGAAGTTTAGCGTGCGCTATTACGTGCATTAAACCGCTAACGCGGCATCATAAAAGGAGCCCTAAGAGCAAAAGTTGTTTTTTTTCATAAAATATCATATCAAACATCTATAACAATTCTAATAATAAAACAATCAATAATCAAATCTCAATGAACCATAATTAATACCTACAGCTAAAAATTTTCCATTACAGAATTAATCATTACTTAAATACAGAATTAATCATTATATAAACACAGATCACAGTCCCAAACTCTGTTCTAAGTTGAGAAGGCCAATTGGAAAAAAATGTGCTTTTAAATGTCTTTTAAAGTTTATATATGATTCTTCTTTTCTCAAGTCTATGGGCAGATTATTCCAGAACTGCGGAACTAAATAAAAGAACGCACAATCTCTAGTTGACGCAAGATGTGCCTTCAAAATGTGAGGGACGACTACCATATTGTCATTCAGAGATCATAATAAACGCCTTGGGGCATAAAATAGCACCAAATTAGAAAGATCTGAAGGCTGTAGCTGAAATAATGCTCTATGTGCTAACATTAGGATCTTAAATTTGATCCTAAATTCCATTGGAATTTTAAATATAAAGGTGTCACATTGTCACGAATAAATGCCCAGCCTAATAATCTAATTGCAGTATTCTGCACTGTTTGTAAACGCTTCAACTGTCCTGACCCAATGTCTGCATATACTAAATTACCATAATCTAACATTGACAATACAAAGGCATGAATTAATGTATGCAATGATGTCTCATCTAAAAAATCTTGAATGGCTCTAAGCTATCTTAGTACCCCCAAACCTTTAGCAACCACGCTTGAAACCTGTTCCTGAAAATGTAAATGACAATCAATTATAACCCCCAAATATCTGAAACTATTTACTAGTTTTATACTGCAATTATTTAATGAAAAATCTAGTTGAGGTGTTGCTTTACCTCCAGAGATACAGCATGCTATGGTCTTAGACATATTTGGAACCAATTTTTGATCACTCAGCCATTCTTCTATTCTATTTAAGCCAGCTAAAAGAGGACCTAAATCTAACGTAGCAGGTGATAGTCTATAGACTAGTAAGATGTCATCTGCATAAATTTATGTACTAATTCCTAATTCCTGGATTCATCTTGCCAAAGGACTCGGGAAAATATTAAATAAAACTGGCGATAAGGCTGACCCTTGCAGTACCTCACAATCTAGCAATCTATCCTGAGATATTGATCCCTCAGTGACTTCTCTGAAAGTACGTCCTTGGAGAAATGCTGAAAACCAGTCCCAAACTACTCCTGTTAAACCAATCTCTTGTAAAAAGTTTAATAAAAGACCATGGTCCACTAGATCAAATGCTGAGCTCAAATCTAATGAAACTACCATTGCAGAGTTCTCCCCATCCAAGATAGAATGAACCTCTTTAAGAAAGCCTACTAACACTGTCTCACTACTATGCATTGACTGAAACCCCGCTTGCCTTGAGTTAAGTACATGTATTGATTCGATGTAAGACACCAGCTGTTCCAGAACTATCCTCTCTGTTAATTTTTCTAAAAAGCAAAGATTAGAAACTGGTCTATAACTAGATGGATTCAACATATTCAAATCTTTCTTCTTCAAGATCGGTTTAATAATCGCTTTTTTCCAACATGCAGGTACCTCTCCACTATTTAGACCACTGTACTTCAACCGCCGTTCCGCAGACCGGTGCCAGTCCGCAGAAAATTCCTGCTGGTCCGCGGAGGGCCGGCAAGATCGACACGGTTAAATTTCCCGTCGGCATCTCTTCCCCTTTCCCTTCCAGGGCTTAGGATCAGCTGCGGACAGCAAAAAGAAACACAGAAGCCGCGGGATTTTTCCTCTTGCCTGCATCGCTATAGGCTCTGCCGATCCTGATCCCGCCCCTCTCTGAAGTGATTTCCTGTGTTTGAGGGGCAGGATTGAGACCGGCAGAGCGTATAGCAAATAGCAATGCAGGCAAGAGGAAAGGTCCCGCGGCTTCTGTCTTCGTTCAGAGTTCTGGGCAAGGGAACTGTAAGTAAACTGTTAAGAACCAGGCTGCTTCCAATTTAGTGTCAGTTATGGTGAGACCAGCCATTGTGACATTGGAGTCACTCTGGGGCCAGCAGCCAAGGGAGGGATTAAGAGATGCTGGATTCCCAAGTGTTGTGGGAAGGGGATGGTAGACCCGGGGGGGGGGGGAGGGGATTGGTGTAACAGAAGGGAGATGGTGGATCCCCTTGGGGGAGGATAGTTATTGGAACTAGGTGGGAGTTGGAAGAATAGGGACACAAAAACAGATGCTGGACCTTGCAGGGGGCAGAGAGACAGGGAAATGCTGAACAGGAGGGTGGAGTATGAAGACAGAAGTAAGATGTTGGACATGGGTAGAGGGAGTAGGGAGACAGAGGGGATATGCTGGACATGGTGAAGGGGAAATAGGGAGACAAGGAGAAGATGCTGAATAAGGAATGGAGGGAGTAGGGTGATGGAAGGTATCTGCTGGATTAAGATGGGGAAAAGAGGGGAGGTACTGAAATATGTTCAATATAAAATCATAACTGAGGCTTGTTGGGATGGGATCAGATGGTTTGCGGGGACCGAGCTTGCGGAGACGGGGCGGAAATGTGTTTTTTTAGATTTCAGTCTTAGTAGTTTGCCGGTCCACAAAATAATTATTTTATTTCTGCTGGTCCACAGGTATAAAAAGGTTGAAAAACACTGATTTAG
Organism: Geotrypetes seraphini; assembly: GCF_902459505.1. Lineage (NCBI taxonomy): Eukaryota > Metazoa > Chordata > Amphibia > Gymnophiona > Dermophiidae > Geotrypetes > Geotrypetes seraphini. Next base: position 78,109,109 of record NC_047094.1, read on the forward strand.
ACTATTCTGCATCATAATTAAAGCTAAGGCCATTAGACCATGTCTAGAATTTGAAAGCCATTTTGAAGGCACCGGATCTAAGTCACAAAAAGTGACATTCATTGTACTAAATAATTTTTCCAGTTTGGTTAAAGATGGTAATTGGAAAACTAACCAACTTGATTTTTCCAAAGATATACTTTTTTCTTCTGAATCAGTCCTCAATAGCTCAACTTCACTGATATGCCAATTTTTCAACCCTGATCGTAGATCTGAAATTTTTGAACAAAAGAAATCAGCTAATTCATCTGCCTCTGGCATTATTCCAATCCTTTTATGGGAGACCCCATTTTTTAGAGTTGCAGCAATAGAAAACAGTTGTTTTGTTGGAACCCTCGCATTACTAATTTTTTGTAAAAAAAAAAAATCTTTCTTTGCCTTCTTTATTTCCCTATTATAAATATTCTGAATATTCTTACAACGCCCCCTAGCTGAACTTGTTCTTCTCTTTTTCCAAACTCTTTCTGCCCTTCTTAATTGCCTCCTGAGTAACAGCAAACCCTCATGAAACCATTTATTATTTTTGATCTTTGGTTTTCTTACCTTTAATGGTGCTATTTCATCTAACACCTCATGTAGCACCTGATTCCATGTTTCTGCCTGATCCATTAATGGGGACTCCATAAAATCCGAGGGGAACTTAAGAAAGAAAGGTCAAGTTAGATGAAAGCATTAATAAGGTAGGCCAAGAAAAAGAATTTATGAAGGAGTTTTTCATAGTGGAAAATCTACTAATAACTTTTTGAAGTACAACAAAAGAAGGAAACCAATGAAGGAATCAGTTAGATAACCAAAGGATAGAAAGGGGGCTCACCTCTCCTCAACAGGCAGATTCTGTGCAAGAGACTAGATGATTGCCATCCTTCTGCGTGACTGTTATCTGCATCTTTGGGGAGGATGGTATCAGTTCAATAAATTTTTATTCGAATTTTCAAATAATAACAAATTACGAATAAGCAGATCATAAAAGCAATTAACAGGGGAAATCACCCTCCAGGGATTCAAGACAGTTAGACAAGTTCCTGCTAAACCAGAACAAGTAAGCAAGTATGGCTAGACAAGTATGCAAGTAAGGCTAGACTCAGTTAGGGCCCTGGTCTTTGACCTAAGGGCCGCCAAGGGAGTGGACTGCTGGGCACGATGGACCACTAGTCTGACCCAGCAGCGACGATTCTTGTGTTCTTATGTCTTATCAATATACTGTACATATAATGTTAGCACTAAAAGCTAACATATATTAACACAAGAAACTAACAGCTATGGATGTACATTACCATTAAGAAAAATATTCATTTTAAATGTGATATGTCACGATATTTTATGAGGGGATTCCAAATTTTTTTTAAAATGTGCAAAATAAGATCTAATGAATCAAATAAATGTTGGTCTTGTAGTAAGGAGATGGGTACGCTGGTCCATTTACTTTTCCAATGTGATTTATTACAACTCTATTGGCAAAAAGTTTGGGACTTAATTTGTTCTTGCTTAATATTCTAGAGCCATTGACCATAAATATCATTTTGCTGGGTAGTCTTTGCATAAATGCTTCAATCACAGATGAACAGTCCAAACTTGTACAAATTTTGCTCAACTTAGCTATTAAAATAATTTTTACTCACTGGAAGGACTTTTCAGGTGTTGAATGCTGGAATGGTGGAATTTAGTAAGTCTAACTGCTAAGTACGAAAGAGCATTTGCATCTTTTTGGTTTGAAGTTGTTAAAGGCAAAATGGAATATTTAACAAGTTAAAGTTCCTGAATGTTCAAATATTTTATTTATGTTACATTTGCCACTGATCCACAACTGGTTTACAATTAATCAAAAGCTGAAGGTTTACCATATATACTCGATTATAAACCAAGATTTGGGGCCAAAAAAGGCGCAAAATGGGGGGTCTCGGTTTACATTCAGGTCCAACTTAAATCCTGGTAGTCCAGTGGTGGGGTGAGCTGGGACGGGAGCGATCCCTCCCTCCCCTGAGGTGAATTGTCAGGTCCTGTCATGGCCGTCAGCAGGATGTAGAATCACCACGTGCCTACTCCCTCCCTCGGAAAAGCAGCATATGCCTCTCCCAAAGCCTACCTTAATTACAGGTGATCCAGCCGGGTGAGTCAGGGCAGGAATAATCCTCTTATGCTCCTGACCATGCAGTTTCACTGAAAAAATGGCTGTCGCGAGTTCCTGTGGAAGAGTTAAGGTGGACCCGTGGAGAAGCCAGCGCTGGATTTGGGAAGGGAATAACGTGTGATTATAGAGCTGGGCGGCACTTGAATATAAACCCTCGGTTTGTATTCAAGTTAACATTCATCCTCTAAAAGGGGGGGGGGGATGTTATCTTGGTATATATTTGGATCAGTTTATATTTGAGTATATACAACAAATTTCCTCTTGCTGACAAAAAGCACAAATTGATCCTATTATAGAAGTCACTCCTCTCATTCCACCATTACCCCTAATTAGCTCCCTAATTGTAGCAACTGTTATATGGAAGATTTGAGATCAGATTGGGGGGGGGATAAAAGGAAAAAGGGAATGAGACTTTTATACCGCCTCTTTTGTGCTTACATATTCAAAGTGGCTTATATCAAGAAGATAGATTGAAAATCACAGCTTTTGCATATTGCTTAGAGCATGCATTTCCACAGCCAAATATTTGTATGGCTAACGCACTTCCTTCAGCATACAATTACTTAAATAGCTTTAAACACAATTCTCTCAGCAAACTAATAGTTGTATAACTTACGTGACCCCTAGATTTTACCTAATGTGAAGTCCTTTTCCTACGTAAGTTGTTTGGGCCGCAGCTATCAGCTACTCCGCAAGACTGCATGCCCTACCCAGTTTGATGTAGGGTTTTGGTGTTCTCTGCCTGAAAAGTGAGTCTCTTGTAACAGGCTCTCTCATTTTTGAAAAACTGAAGCACTCTTTTTCTCTTAACAGGGGATAAGATGCCATGAACATTAGGCGAAACAGTTTTCAGCTTTGCCTCCCCTCTTGTAATGCATGCGTGATTAAATGGATATATATTCCGAGAACGGAGTAATGAAGCATAGTGTCAACTGAGCTGAAGACTTTCTGTAACTGTATAAGAAGAAAACGATAATAAAAAAAAACATTGCTATCTGTCCGTTTTCCATTTTTCCAATGGCAGACACATATGCAAACTTACATCGCTGTTCACAATAAACTTAACAGTCAGCTTCTTTAATGTGGAAAATTTAAGTGAATTGAAGCAACCATCAAACCAAACTGAGCAGGCACAGTGGAGATAGGATAAAATTGGGTAAATATATATTCCACTATGCTCAATTAACAATATTGAGCACAGTGAATAAAAACTAGGGGTGTGCAGGCAAAATAATTTCATTTGTTTCATTTCTTGCATTGTTTGCAGATTTTTGCATTTTCTTTTTAGTAATTTTTTATTTTGTTTGTACACATTTTTGTTTCAAGGCAAATTTATTAATTTAGAGGTGGCTGCAGCTGATGTCTCTCCCCCCCCCCCCTGCAAAAAAAAAAAAAACCAACAGGTTGTGACACACCACCCAAACCCCGCTCATCACAACCCACACCCCTCCAAGAGCATGACCCAAACAGCCCCCTCAGCACCAGCATTAGGCAATGTTATCATCTCTCCTCCCTTCTCCAGCACTTATGGGAGATATAATATCAGGATAGGAACAGTCCCTCTTCACTTCCAGCCCTATTGCACTGAAGAAAAGGTACCTCGAGCTGGAGTCTTGAAAGCAGGAAACACTAAAGCAAAGGTAAGTATAACCTGGAATAGAATACAAAGAGCTAGAATCTTGAAAGCAGATGCCTTAGAAATATAATTTGAAGCTACATATTTAGGAATCCTTGCAGCAGATGAAGGCACCCCAAACCCAAAGCTTTCAAGTTACCCAGTTCCAGGAGGAAGACTATGATAGTTCTGGATTTCTGACAACCTCATTCTGGTGCATTATGGGACCTACAGCACTGATTTCAGTACATAAAATCAGGAACATCAAATCTCATACTGCTTTGAAATGTAAGTTTAAAAAACCAGAACTGGCCAAAAAGTCTACCTCCAGGGATTCTCTAATACTCGTGCTAAAATCCAACGGGCCGCTGTTGTGGCCGTAAAGGTAACTATTTGAAAAAGACAAGTCATTCTCTAAAAACCTGTAAACGAGGGTCGCTAAATTTACATGGGATGCATCACTGGTGAATACACCCCGCAAATTTTTTTTTTTTTTTTTTTTAAAGACCCCAAAATCAAAGATTGGCAGGAGGGATGCCCACTCCCTTCTTCTGCTACCACTGGGGTTCCCCAACAACCCAAGCCTGATACTCCAGCAGCAGGAAGGATGCCCACTCCTGCAGTTGGGGGTCCCCCGACAACCAAACACCTGCCCTACTCCGGGCAGCAGGAGGGATGACCACTCCCTCCCACTGCCGTCGCCCCCCTGGCAGCAGGCAGAATGCCCACTCCCTCCCGCCACCGCTGTCACCCAACAACCTCCCCATACCCCTGACAACACCCCTGTCCCCGGCCAGCTGGCCGGAGGGATGCCTACTCCTTCCAGCCGGCAGGCCCACCTCTTAAAAATGAGGGACCTTCCCCTTCCTGGTGCATCCTGAGATGTGCTGGGGAGAGGCCTAAGTCTCTGATTGGCCAAGGTGCAGCGGAGGTAGTGTGCATCCCTCCTGCTGCAGTATCAGGTTTTGTTTATTGGGGTTGTCGGGAAACCCCAGCATTGGGAGGGAGTGGGCATCCCTCCTGCTGCTGGAAAATTTTGCCTGCAATGATAATCGCCCAGAGTGCACATTTTACTAACATTTTAATATTAATGATCTTGTTGTAGTATATTTGCATGGCAGAGTCGGAGACAGCTAGAAAGCACAGAAAAGACTATGGTGAGCCGTTCTGATAATCGACCAGTAAAATATTGCCATGCTAAACTGGCTGGAGCAGGTTTAGTGATCATGTAAAAGGCACTATAAGTTTTGAGAATCTTCCTCTGAGGAACTTGGCAGCTGTGCTTAAACTGCTGTGGACACTCAGATTTAGCTGAGTCCTTCTGTCAGCTTTTTTAATTTAAGTCACTGAATCAACCAATTGCATGGCTGGACAAGAAAATAAGTAAAAGCAGCAGGGAACAACCCCAGAGGTGGGGCAGAAATACCCCAAAAAACAGTAACTACAAAGAGAACTAAAAATACAAGACACAGTTTGGAATTGGCTGACTACAGCCAGCTTCTCAAAAGACAGACTAGCTCCTCCTGGAAGACAGGTGTTGCCTAACTGAAAGATCATCAAGTCAAGGCTGGCTTATGTCTGGTTGCTATTAGCAATAATAGAAAAAAAAAAAATAAAAGATTGGGGGAGAGGGCTCCTCTCATTTACCTAATTTTCTTTAAAGAATAGGCTTATAACCAGTGCCTTTAGTAGTGTCATGTTATAGTATTACTGTCTATATCTCCTATTGTGTGATATTCACATGTAAGCTCATTGGACTAGGGAGTTATTGTACCTGAATATAATGGTGTAAACTACTTTGAGTATCCTTTAGAAAAGCAAATTAACAATCCAGCAAAACAAAAAACAACAGTAAACATGTAAAAAAACGTAAATTAAAATAATAGTACAGTCGGTATAAGTGACCAAAACAGCTGGAAACTAGATATAAGGGAACACATAAAGGGTACATAAGAACATAAGAATTGCCAACTCCAGATCAGACCTTAGGTCCATCAAGTCCGGCGATCCACACATGCGGAGGCCCCGCCAGGTGTACCCTGGCATAGATTTAGTCCCCATATCATTCTATGCTTCTCATATGGAGATGTGCATCTAGTTTACCCTTACCCGTATCACTCTATGCCACTCATAAGGAGATGTGCATCTAGTTTACCCTTAAATCCTAGAACGGTGGATTCTGCAATTACCTCCTCTGGGAGAGCATTCCAGGTGTCCACCACTTGCTGTGTGAAACAGAACTTCCTGATATTTGTCCTGGACTTGTCCCCCCTCAGCTTTAGTCCATGCCCTCTTATCCATGTCACATTGGACATTGTAAATAACTTTTTCCTGCTCTATTTTGAAAGTCTCGATCAGATCCCCTCGCAGTCTCCTCTTCCCAAGGGAGAACAGCCCCAGTATCCTAAGTCGTTCCTCGTAATCCAGGTTCTCCATACCTTTCACTAGCTTTGTTGCTTGTCTCTGCACCCTCTCCAGCAGTTTTATATCCTTCTTTAGGTTTTGAGACCAATGCTGGACGCATTATTCCAAGTGTGGTCTGACCATCGCTCTATAAAGTGGCATTATAACTTTCTCCGATCTACTCGTGATTCCCTTCTTTATCATACCTAAAGTTAAGCACCAGGATGATGTACACTAAGCACAAATCTTTATCAGTAATTGCATATGCAGCTGTCATTGTACGAGAAGGTGCTTTAAAATTATCAGCCCAACCAACCAACTTCCTAAATTCTGAGTGTTATTTTGCCACTGTAGCTGAAAAGAGTGTTATCTTATTTAATTAAGTACCAATTTGCAGAAACAAAATTCTCTGTTTTAATATTGTTTCAGATCATTAATTGAACCATATCCACTTCATTCTCTTCTTGGTTGGGCGGAGAACTTTTCAGAACCCCTCCGTAGAATACTAGCATAACATAGAAATATGTTAGATAAAGGTCAAATGGCCCATCCAGTCTGCCCATCCACAGTAACCATTATCTCTTCCTCTCTCTAAGAGATTCCAAGTGCCTAGTGCACATTTTTTTTAATTCAGTCTTTGTCTCCACCACCTCTTCTGGGAGACTATTCCATGCATCTACCACCCTTTCTGTAAAAATGTATTTCCTTAGATTACTCCTGAGCCTATCACCTCTTAATTTCATCCTATGCCCTCTCATTTCAGAGCTTCCTTTCAAATGAGACTCGACTCATGCGCATTTACGCCATGTGGGTATTTAAACTTCTCTATCATGTCTCCTTTCTCCCAATATACTGTATATATTGAGATCTTTAAGTCTGTCCTCATACGCCTTAGGATGAAGACCATGCACCATTTTAGTAGTCTTCCTCTGAACCAGCTCCATGCTTTTTATATCTTTTTGAAGGTGTGGTCTGCTGAATTGCACACAGTATTCTAAATGAGGTCTCACCAGAGTCTTATACCTCCTTTTTCCTACTGGCCATACCTCTCCCTATGTACCCTAGCATCCTTCTAGCTTTCGCCATCACCATTTCAACCTGTTTGGCCACCTTAAGATCATCACATACAATCACCCACAAGTCCCATTCTTTACCCCCTAAACTGTGCCATTCCCTTGGGTTTATGTAGCTCAAATGCATGACCTTGCATTTCTTAGCATTAAATTTTAGCTGGCAAATTTCTGACCGTTCTTCAAGCTTTGCTGGATCTTTCTTCATCGTTATTCATACCATTCGGGATGTCTACTCTATTGCAGATTTTAGAATCATTCCCAAAGAGGACCTGACAGCCATTTAACAATATCGCTTATAAAAAGGTCAAAAAGAAAAGGCCCAAGAACAGAATCTTGAGGCACACCACTAGTAACATTCCATTCCTCATTGACCACTACCCTCTGTCGCCTTCCGTTCAACCAGATCCTGACCCAGCTTGTCACTTTGGGGCCCGCCCATTGTAACATCAGAAACACTTTGTCCAGTATGACCCATCCTATGTGGATTCCAATACCAACTGCTGGAACAGTTCTCCTTGTAGAGAATCCAGGATCTCCCTACTTCTAGAAGACCCCGAAATAGGGATATCCCAATCAACATCTGGCATGTTAAAATCATCTATTAGCAAGACTTCCCCTTTTTTAGATATATTCTGAATGTCTACTATTAAATCTCTATCTACTTCTTCTGTCTGTGGAGGCCTGTATATCATACCAATGTAAATATATTTACCATTCCCTCTTTCAAAATTGATCCATGGTGTCTCTTCCTTGCCCTGCAGATCCTGCAATTCTGTGGCTTTAATAGGATCTTTTACATATAGCTCTACTCCCCCTCCTTTTATTCCTACCTGTCTCCGTGAACCATGTCTCCATAATTGCCACTATATCTAACTCATCTTCATCCATCACAGCTTCTAGATTCAGAATCTTGTTTCCCAAATTTCGAACATTACCAGACATTGCCCCCTTTTTCCATCTATGTAGAGGTATTCAGTGATTTATTTACCTGGTGATTTATACTCACCAGGGGGCTTTGATCACCCTGCCCCATCACTTCTAGTTTAAAGCCCTCTTCAGTAGATTAGCCAGCCTGCTGCCAAAGACACATCTTCCCTTCTTTGATAGATGCATACCATCTCTGCTCATCAGCCCTTGGAAAATCATCCCACGGTCTAGGAAGCCAAAACGCTCTCGACGACACCATCCACATAGCCATACTTTCATCTGCAGGATGCGAGCTTCTCTGACCAGCTAGAGACAGAGCTGTAGCAAGCTATGTGAGAGCAGTGCAGCTGCTCAGAGCACAAAGGAGGCAGGGGCTTCATAATTGTGTCCTCTCCATTACTTTCCCTGCTTGGCTGCGATACAGTGGGCAGTATAGTTGATCTAGGTGGGGTGTGGCATGGGGCGCATTGCCAGCATGGGACGGTCCTGGCTAGAGGTAGCTGGAATCTTTTCTCTTTTTGGTATCTTCCCTGATCCTAGGAAACACTGCAACCAGTGGTGTAGCGAGGGTGAGAGGCGCCTAGGGTGGTGGTGCCCACGCCCTCTTTTACGACCCTCACCTCTACACGCTCCTTCCCCATCCCCTCCTGCTGTGCACATTCCGTTTCCCTTCCCCCGTACCTCTGTAACGTTCCTGGTGCGAGCATCGGCTCGTCCTCTGACTTCACTTCCTAGGTGCGGATCCAGGAAGTGACATCAGAGGACGAGACGATGCTGGCACAACAGCAGGTTGGGGGTTGCTGCTCACGCCAGGAATGTTACAGAGGTACGGGGAATGTTCAAGTTCAATTTATTTAATATACTGAAAATATAAAACCAGAAGGTAAATCTAAGTGGTTTACACTAAAAAATTTAAAATGAACAAGGGAAGCGGTGCATATGCGCAACAGTGGGGTGGGGGAGCAGAGAGGATGATGAATGCCTGCACCCTCACCAAGACGGCACTTGGGGTGGAACACCCCCCCCCCACCACCACCACCACCACCTTACTACTCCACTGATTACATCTCCTTCCAGCCCTTGGGATTCCGCTCCAGGCATTCTTCCTCCCCGTCTGAGCTCTAATCCTCTATTGCTACTTCAAATGGGAAGAGAGCCCTAAGTACATCTGGACAGAAACTTAAGCGCCATAGAGTTAGGCACATAAATGTTAGTATTCTGAATGATGTGCACATAAATGCTAGGCATGCCAATAGCCCACCCATGCCCCTCACAGATCCACACACCCCTGCAATTATGCACTATGGATTTTGTGCTCTGAATTTGCAGAATCCCATGCATAACTGCTAATTAATGTCAATTAGCACCAATTAGAGACAATAATCATTTGTTAATGCCAATTAGCATCTAATTATTAAATTAAGTTACATGCGTAACTAACACGTGCGTGGTAGGGAGTTTTATCTGTGAAAAAACTGCAGGGGGAATGCTGGACACGTATCCAACACTTATCATACAACCTTTTCGCTTAGCACATGTTAATTTTTGGCTGTTATCTCATGGTAAGTACAAACATGCCACACTTTAGTAAACCAGCCCCATATATAGAAATAAAAACATAAAGCAGAGGATAAAAGGTATAAAGTGGAAAAAAAAAATGCAATTGGGGCTATTTTCAAAGCCATTTTCTCATATAAAAGAGACTATTTTATACAGAAATCGTGCTTTTGAAAATTGCCAAACATGTATGATGCAACATAAGCCAATATGCACGTTTGGTGCCACCTTATCCTTTGAGTTTAACATTTTTTAAAAAAAAAATTTAGTTCCTGCTATAACCTTAGGGCCAAAATAGAGAGTCTTGAGTGACTATCTTAGACATCTGAGCAGCCTGGATAGAAGATTCAAGGATACATTAAGCAGCTAACCCATGTTCCTGCTCCCTGGACTGTATCACCTGACCCCCAAATGACACTTATTTCCAATGGATGGATCGAAATGGAGAATGCAGACTGCCTGTCTTTTCATATAGTATGTGTGCCTTTTTAATTCAAACCTTCTGTTGTCCTCTACCCTCTCTACTTCTTCATTCCTTTGTATTTCTCTACATGAGCAGCATATATTGATTCACCTTTTTTGGCCAGTGTATGTATCATAGTTAGATGGTAAGCTCATTCGAGCAGGGACTTTCTCTTGCACATTCAATGTACAGCGTTGTGTGTGTCTGGTAGCACTGTAGAGATATTTAGTACCTTAGAGTAGATAGAGATTGCACCTCACTGTTATGGCTACACAAACCCAATTCTTGCCTGTTTTGTCCAGTGATAAACAGGTAGCATTAATTCCAGATGGACCTCGGTTTATTTGCTGTCATCAGATATTATTACACTGATCTATTTTTCATCAAATATGCTTGAGTATTTGTGTTTCAATATTTTTATACCAGTGCACTTCAGTCCTTACCTGCAGCCAGTGTTTCTGCCAAATTTTAGGTGAGAGGGGAGCCTCCAACCACTTTTTAACGCTTAGTCCATCCCAGTGGTCTTGCGATTTGGAATATGCAGAGCTAGCAGGTCTTATATTTCTGTTCTCTGCATGCCTTTCACTTGGAACAAACTACCATTGCTCGGCTTCTGACTAACTGTAGTTATTGAGAGCATATTTCCTCTTCAAAAGTACCACTGGTTACAGTACTTCGGGGATTTAAATCTAAAACAGCAATGCTTGCCTATAAAGCTTTTACAAAGCCTGTCATCATTTGTCTATAATGAGTCATTTCTGAATATGTTCTGACCCACGTATTATATTTATTTGATGCATTTGGTCCATCTGCAAACTCTGTAAGGTTTAACGCACGTAATACCGCAGTTAAACCGCCTGCCGCGCTAGCTGCTAACGCCTGCATTGAGCAGGCGTTAGTTTTTTAGCCGGCCGCGGGGGTTAGCGCGTGATGAAATGTCCGACGCGCTAACCCCGCTAGCGCGGCTTGATAAAAGGACCCCATAGAGTATTTTTTATGAGGGGTTGCTGAAAAGTTCTCAACCCAATCAAGAAGAGAATGACATGGATATGGTTCAATCGATGTGAAACAATGTCAAAACACAGAATTTTGTTTCTGCAAATTGTCACTTGACGAAATACGATAACACTCTTTTCAGCTACAGTGGCAAAATAACACTCAGAATTTAGGAAGTTGGTTGGGCTGAGAACCTTTCAGTACACTTTTCTATGCTGCTTCTTCCATTTGGAATGTATTACTGAAGGAATTGTGCCAGATTACTGATATACTGTATCTATGTTTAGGAAATAAGAGAAGGTGCAAACTTATCATCAGGTTTGTGCTGTATGTTGTGTTAACTTGTTATTCTTATACGTTGCGAATTTGGCAATCTAAAACCAGGTCTAAGAACATAAGAATAGCCTTACTGGGTCAGACCAATGGTTAATCGCCCAAGGTGTAGCAGTATTTCATGCTACCAATACAGGGCAAGCAGTGGCTTCCCCCATGTCTTTTTCAATCACAGACTATGGACTTTTCCTTCAGGAACTTGTCCAAACCTTTCTTAAAACCAGCTACACTATCCACTCTTACCACATCTTCTGGCAACGCGTTCCAGAGCTTAACTATTCTCTGAGTGACAAAATAAATTTCCTCCTATTGATTTTAAAAGTATTTCCGTGTAACTTCATCGAGTGTCCCCTAGTCTTTGTAATTTTTGACAGAGTGAAAAATTGATCCACTTGTACCTGTTCTACTCCACTCAGGATTTTGTAGACTTCAATCATATCTCCCCTCAGCCGTCTCTTTTCCAAGCTGAAGACCCCTAACCTTTTTAGTCTTTCCTCATACAAGAGGAGTTCCATCCCCTTTACCATCTTGCCCTGTAGCAAGATTTATGGTACACTAATCAGTTACATAAACAAATTACGTGTCTGATAGATGTGTCTAGGGAAAACCATAAACTCTGCCAGGTCCAAATTTCTTTGTCTATTTATACGACACAAAACCCAGGCTAATGAGAAATACTTTTATTATGAAAATCTAATATAATAAAGAGCTAGCCGCGCATGTACACTCCTATTTGCGTGTTCCGTGCGTGTAGGTCTGTGGCCGAAGGAGTGCGCATGCGCACTAATACGTCACCAACCGATCGCCTCCACAGGCCGGACCGCAGCCAGACGGACCGCGGGAAGGGAAAGACTTCGAGGGAAGGGGAGGGCTTCGAGGGAACCGGCTGTCGGCGGAGGGCAGACGCAGGCCCAGGAGCAAGTCCAGCTGTACAATCCTGTCCCTTAAACTCTCTGGCCGCCTAAGTTATTTTAATTTGAAATCTGCCGCCGCCGCCGTGGCTCCTCTCACGATCCCGGCCTGTGTCAGAGAAGGCTTCCGACGCAGGCGGGATCGTGAGAGGAGCCGTGTCGGCATCTTTAAACTAAAAAAAAAAATCCAGCAAAGAACTAAGGAAGCCGTTTTATCTGCATGCTGCTACGAAGGAACAGGTGAGGGGGAGGGAAATGCTGATGCACAGGGAGCAGGCAGGCATGGCAGGCAAGCAGGGGGAGAGGGAAAGGGGCTGCTTTGGGGTGAGGGGTTTGCTGGGCCAGACAGCAATCATAGGGGGGAAACAGAAGGGGGCCATGGAGCAGGCAGGTATGGCACAAAAGGGGGCAGGGGCATTGGAAAACGGGGCTGCTTTGGGGGGAAGGGTGTGCTGGGGCACACACCAATCATGGCAGGGAAGAGAAGGGGGCCACAGAGAGATAGGCAGGCATGGCGCAATGGAGAAATACAGGCAGGCAGGGCGCAAGGCAGAGACACAGACAGAAAGAATGAAAGACAGACAGACAGCATCCAAGCACAGAGAGAGAAAGGAAAAAAAAACAGTCGTCTACTCTAGCACCCGTTGGACAGGGGGAGAACGAAAGAGATGCTGATGGACAGGGGGGGGTGAAGAAAAAGGAACGGAGGACTAATGTTGGACAGGGGGAGAAGGAAAGAGGTGCTGCTGGACAGGGGGGAGGTAAAACAAAGGGAGAAGGGCTGCTGCTGCATAAGGAGAGCAGTGAAGGGGTGGTGGTGGACACATGGGAGGTAAAAGGAAGGGAAAATGGACAGTGGGAGCAGGCAAGGGGTGGTGATGGACAGCCAAGGAAAAAGAAAGGCAGAAAGAAAAAAAGTGGTTAAGGAGAGAGAGAGAAAGAAATAAAGACAGACATACACACATATGTTCTAGCACCCGTTAATGTAACGGGCTTAAAGACTAGTAGAAAAATATAATTCACAAGCCAGCTGCAATATCTAAATATTGTTCACAGAATATCTGATTACATAAATGAAACTCAGTACATAATTATCACAATACACTTGTTAGATAACTAAGTAAACTAATTCTTACATACACTAAACAATTCCTTATAATAATAATAATCACTGATTAGCAGCAAATGATTACAGTTATCACCAAGGTAGCTTTACAAACCTTATCCTATATCACTTATCTAACCCCAGCTGATAAGATAATAAATTCCTTATTCTCACCATTCAGTAAGGCATCCGCCGAAACTTAGGTGAAATGGAAATCGTTTCTTTTTAGCTTAGTAGACGTAGAAAATCCTTTGGTTACAGGAACGAGTGTTCGTCAGCCACTGGTACAGCTATAATTTATTGGCAGCCAAGTTTCCTTGAAGTGATGGAATTCAGAGCTGTTTAAGGTCCGATTCACTCTCTCTCAGGCAGAGAGTCACACGAGGTAACTGTTCAGGTCTAATTATTAAGAAAGCGATGCGTGCAGGACATCTGTGGTAAGATGTGAGCTTCCTCGCATCCCGACACAGACTAATTATAATTAGCACCTTTTCACTTGGATCTCGTCAGATGACTTCCTCGGACCAATCCAGAAACAGAACTTAGATGAATAGCCTTTCTGTGTAAGGTCTCATACAGGCTGGGAGACATAGGCACCATTAGACAGATAAGAACAGGATAGGAGTATACCTCCCACAAGAATCACACAGTCTAATTATGAAGACTAGAATACCATTCTGTTGTTATCACGATTAATGTTGTTATAATAAGATGTACACTGCTATACTCTGTAATTCGCTGTCTGTACAATTTCTCTTTATTGTAAACCGCCTAGAAGTCGCAAGATTGTTGGCGGTATATAAGAATAAAGTTATTATTATTATTATTCTGGTACATACCCAGAATGCATCAGGCAGAAACAGCAAAGATGTGTTCTTCTTTCTCTCTTCTTGCAAAGTTCATGCTGGAAAGATTTCTTGCAGACAATGGTTCAGGCTTGATGATGTCAGAGAGGCCTAACCTTCAGGTGCAAATAAGGAAACAGCCCTACAGCCCAGAAAGTACAAAAGTGTCAGATAATCATTGCAGGCACAAAGTACAGACCCCCACACACTCCCCCAATGATCACTGACACCCTCACCATAGAAATTGGAATAAAAATGTACATACCTGTCTCCAGAACATTATCACCTGCTATAGGAAAGCCTAGTAGAGCTGCACAGAGGTCTCTTAAGTAGCCTAGGGGGTGGTCTAGTGAACCATAGAGAGAAGGACCCAGGCCCATAAACCACTCTAACCACTGCATTCATGGTAGAAAATGTGAGCCTACCAAAAAAAACAAACCTAACTCTACTGCCATATAGGTACCACCTTCAGCCATACGGGCTATTGGGGTTGTAGAAAGGTGGGTATAGTGGATTTTGGGAGGGCTGAACATTATCTATATGGGAGTTGTGGTGAGATGTTTATTACATTACATTAGTGACTTTTATTCCACCATTACCTTGCAGTTCAAGGCGGATTACATTAGAGGTTATCTGGACAATTTCAAAAGAGATTACATAGTTGAGCGGGTTACTTTGGGGGATTGAGATACTTCCTGTGGAGTTAGTTTATCTTGATGGATTTCTTGAATAGCAGGATTTTAATTTCTTTTCTGAAGGTTTTGTAGTCTGGTATCGTCATCAGTAGACTGGATAATTGGTGGTTAAGTTTCGCTGCCTGCATGGCCACTAGGCCATTGTACTTTTTTTTGCGTTTGACGCCTCTGATTGGGGATGCGTGAATGGTGTTTGTGTTCTCCTTTGCCTGGTTGTATCAGTTTGGGTAAAGCAGTTGTTCAAGTAGTTCACAGCAGTGTCCTGTAAGGTGCCCCATTACTCTGTTGCCATGTCTGGGTGGCCAGTCCATCACATTGCTGGCCCCTTCCCCTTGGATGAATATTTGGACGAGAACGTGGTATAAAGATAGACATAGTGATGGTCTGGATGATCAAGCGCCTGGATGTGCAGATGAACGATTTTCAAAAAAAAGTATACTTTAGACATATTTTTCAAGAATGGACATTTGGGCCCTGCCGACTTTGGGAGACTAGTGCCCTACGTCCAAATCATACTTAGATGTATGTTTTGATTATGCCCCTCCACATGTTTATGTTTAGTTTTGAACAAAAATTGTTTATATCGATTTTGTTTCTTGTGCAGATGATATTTTTATGTGCAAGGCTGGTGTCCAGTGCTATTTAGTCATCTGTGAGCCTTTCCCAGCCGGCTAAATGGAACATAGCAGCTATCCAGCAATACTCAATGGGAGATAGCAGGCGATCTCCCGCTGAATATCTGGCTCAGCAGATTGGCCGGTGACATAGCCAGTCACCACCAATATTCAGTGGCTTGCCAGCTAACTTTGGCGGCCAGATAGAGCCACCTAAAAAGGTGTTTAATCATTGGCTGTTAAAACTTAGCCGGCTAGCCACTGAGTATTGGCCTAGCTGGCTATGTCTCAGCCAGCCAAAAATAGACATAAAATATAATGCTAATCGCTAAATACAGTGCCAGCATTGAATTTCCCGTGTCACTGTGGACCACAAGAGATTGCCAGTGACCTCCTATGATCTGAATATCAGGGGAATACATGTAGGAACAAATATATAAAACAAAGATACAGAGATAAGATAACTATTTCAGAAGCTTCACTCATATTCTTTTCTTTATTAACTCAATATTTTTATATATGCAAACAATATTTTAACACAGGTAATCTATTTAGAATAGTCTCTTCAAAATTCTTAAAACGTGAGATCCAAATACAAGGTCCAAATACACCCCCACCCCTATCCCTCCCTTTTACAAAGCCAAACTGCCAAGCAGCGCAAGCTAAATGGCCAGCCGCCCATAGGAACGGAATGGGCAGCTTTTTGAGAAGGGAGAGAAAGTCACTTATCTGAATAAAGCTAATGTTTTTCTCAAAAATGAACCATATTAGGACTCTCCATTCATATGTAGATCGACCTCTGGATTCCATCGATAAATGATAGTCACTAGTCAAATTAACTCCACCTGCTGATGTAGGCATTAATCTGGTAGTCTCCATCCATCAATATAATAGACTTTAAAAGCATCTCAGAATTCAGACCTCCGTAACTTATTACCGAGATACTCAACAGGCACTCAACTCAAAATAGATTATCTTTGTTTATATATTGTTTGCATATTGAAAAATATTGAGGTAATAAAGAAAGTAATATGAATGTTAATACAATGCTGAACTCTGCCAAGGATGAGCTTTTCCTGGGTTAGCAGAATATAAATGGGTTTTTTAAAATTATTAATTTAATTTATCAAGTATGTGTTATACTACCATTTGCCAAGCACATTATGGCAGTTTACAAAACCAACATTTTGGTGAACTGATTCAAAACTTAAGCAGTGCAATACCAATATTAAAACAAAGTTAGTCCCTCTTTTACTAAGCCATTGTAGCGGTTTCTACCATGGCCCAGAGCGCTAAATGATTCAACGGTGCTCCGATGCTCATTGGAAAAGGGAGGGGGGATAATATTTTAAGATCAAAAAGTAATTAGGATCAAACAAGAGAGGGTTAATAGGAATACTGTCTGCAGCGTGTCCTGCTGTTCCAGTACTGAGACCCTCAGAGCTTTGGCAATGCACCTTAGTCCTGTCTTGTATTGGGCCAGTACCAGGATATTAGGCATCCTAGGCAAACCTTCACGCTTGTATACCCTTCCCATTGAGATTTTAATAAACTCATCAATCATAATCACCCCACCATGACCCCTCCTAAAATGATCCTGTAAAAACACAATTTTACTAAAACGTGTTAAGCACGTAGGCCCCAATTCTATAAATGGCGCCTGAAAGTTAGGTCCTGAGTGGTGCAGTGCTAAGTGCGATCCTATAAAAGGCACACTCTATGGAATCACACCTAGTGGTGTCTAAAGTGGCCTTAGGCGTCAATAGGTGCCCTAACTTTAGGCCAGGGTTTTCTTGGCCTAAATGAATGGGCCTAAGTCCAAAACAGGCACCTAGATTTAAAAAACACCCAGAATCTACCCCTTAACCATGCCTATTTTCAGGTAAGCACCTTGGGCTAGTCACCTATCAAGTTAGGCGCCTACAATCAAATTAAGTGCAATTAATATCAATTGCAAGTGGTTAATTGTCAATTATCAGTGCTGATTAAGCTTTTAAAACAATTAAGTTAGGCACCTAAATTGGCTAGCTACGCTGATCTAGGCGCCTAACTTTACACAACATTTATAGAATCTGGGCCTCTTGTAGCTGTATGCAAGAGAAGTTAGGCACTCAGAGATATTGAGGCCATGAGAGGCAGGCTGGCTATCTTCCATGGAGTCTTAGGCCAAGCCCATTCCATCCCAGGATGCACTGGCAATGAGGCCTAAGGCTCCATCCCACCTACTAGAAAGGGAAGCTACATTAGAGGAGGTGAGATACAACAGAGGGAAGGCCCTACACAGCCAAAAGCAGCATGTCTCAAGCACTGCCAGCCATAAATGCAAGGTTAACAAGTCATAGTGAGGAGGGAAGAAGGGTTGAGAGTACTGTGCTGTACCATGGGAAACAGGGAAAGGTGAAAGAGATCTCATGCTGCATGGGTGAGAGCTGAGAGCTATGTTCCCCTAAGGACTGAGTTGACGTGAGTAAAATGTTTCATTACGCTACCCTGTAAGCACTTCTTACAGATATACATAGACATGCATACTCTCTCTCTCTCTCAGGGAGGTTAGAAAGAATTCCATGAGCCTTACTTTGCATGCTTTCCTTACTGATTTGCCTGTAGTTTAGCTATATGTTAATATATATGTTTATAGCTTATTCTGATGTCATTATGCACATTGTATACGCTCCAGGTAATTATGTACCCCCCAAAATCAAAATAATGCTTGGCAAAATAATACAGTATAATAAATAGAATAGTATTTGCAGTATTTTGGAAATATATGCAGGTACTTGAACACGTGGAAGGGCATAATCAAAAGAAACATCTAAGTCCCTTTTGGGCCTAAGTCTCTAGGCGCAGAAAATAGGCAGCAGGGAAATGTATTATTTTTTAGAATGGCCTACCTCTAGGTTCAGCAGTTTAATCGCCCAGACCACCATGACGTGTATCCTTATAACACATTCCCGTCCAAAAAATCACCTAAGTCCCAAATTCCCAAAACAAGACCTTTTAGGTGAAGGAGGGGACAATCCTTCACCTAAAAGCAGGATTCTCTAAACAGCATCTGTCATAAACAACATCAGTTACAGAATCCTGGAACCGTCCTTCCCCCCCTCCCCACAATGATTGCAAAAGGAGAGATGCTCAATCTCTCCTGCCGCAATCCCCCACGACCCTCCCAAATCTTCCCTGGCAGGAGAGATGGCCAATCTCTCCTGCTGCGATCCCCACAAATCTTCCATGGCAGGAGGGTGCCAAATCCTTCCAGACACAAGCCCCCACCCCAGAACAGCTACATGTTCACCAGCAGGAGGGTGCCCAATCCCTCCTGCTGGACACAACATCCCCCACCCTGGAACAGTCGCATGATCACTGGCAGGAAGATGCCCAATCCCTCCTGCCAGACTCAACATTCCCCCACCCTTGACCCCCCTTGCACCCCTGAACCCCTGCCGGACCACACACCAACCTCCCCAAAACTACCCCCACTCCCCTAACCCCACGGACTCTCCCCTCTAACCATGTGAGATGGCCTGCTCGATGGTTCCTCCCTCTGGCCGGCCGGCAGGCCCACCTTCCTCTGAATGGCTGGTCTGCCCCTTCCCAGTGCATTGCGGGATGCACCAGGGAGGGGCCTAGGGCCTGATTGGCCCAGGTGCCTAAGGCTCAGCCCATAGCAGTAGCCTTAGGCACCTGGGCCAATTTCGGTTGGGCCAACCTAGGATTCAGGTCTAAATCAAAACGTATAAGTTCTGTCTGGCAACCTGTCAAACTTTTTTGATTATGGCTGCCAGATGACTAGGTCGTGTTAGGGCCTTAATGCGCGGAATAGCGCACACTAAAATGCCGCGCGCACTAGCCACTACCGCCTCCTCTTGAGCTGGCAGTAGTTTTTCGGCTTGCGAGCGCTATAGCGCACACTAATCCAGTGCGTGTGCTAAAACCGTTAGCACACCTTCATAAAAGGAGCCCTATATTTATGGTATCCTGTTCTGACCTAAGAAAGGATATTTTGGTCTCAAAATGTTAGTCAAATATGTATTAAAATTAGTCCAATAAAAAGATGTCACCTTATTTCCATTTTCTGTTTATATGCATTAAAGGTTAAGGCAGCTACCACACTACTTTATCTTAAACTAAAAATGAAATTCTTTTTTCTACCTTTCTGGTCATTTTGATTCCAAATTCCTGCTTTTTGCTTTCCTCGTCTTCTCAACTCTCTTGCCTAGATTTTCTTTACATTTGGTATTTTTCTCTCCTCCTTTTTCCTTTCAGTTTTCTTCAATTTATTTATTTATTGCCTTTGTCCAGATTTAATTATCTCTTACTATTCAGTCTTAAATTCCCTCTTGTTCTTGTCTACCTACAGCTTTCCTTCTCCTCCCCTCACCCTGGCTCTCCTATTCCACTTCCTATTATTCCCCAGTCTCTCACTAACTCTTTCCTCTTTCTTCCTCTTCTATCTATGGTTTGCTCCTTCTCTCCCCCTTTCATTCAGTGTCTGCCCTCCTCTGCCCCTTCTAACCAGCATCCATCTTCATTCTCCCCCTTACACCCAGCCCTTGCCCCGTCTTCTCCTCATTTCCATCCAGCATCAGCCCTCCTCCCATCTTTCCATCCAGCATCTGCCCTCTTTCTCTCCCCTTCCACTCAGCATCTTGCCCTCTCTTTTTATTTTCATCCAGCATCTGCCCTCCTCCCCTCTTTCCATCTAGCATCTGCCCCCTTTCTTGTCATTTCCATCCCACAATTTCTCTCCTTCTCCCCTCCTTCCATCCATCCTCTGCTATCTCTCTCCTCATCTTTTCCATCTTCATCGAATGTCCCATCTAGCCTTTTTTGTTCCCCCCAACCCAGCATCTGTCTCCTCTCTTTTCCCTCCTTCTGCCCAGAGACCTCTTCTGCTGCTGTCACTGCCATTGCTTTTCAAAACACACCCACTCTTCAGCCCCCTCCCCCCAGGCCTGTTCCTAGCTCTAAAAAAATTAATTTTATTTTGTAGTATGTGGGTAGTGCATGCACATCCCAAAATTATCATGGTATGTCTTAACACTCCCTGTGGTAAGCTATTTTTTAGGTAAGTACAGGGGTAAATTATCAAAGTGGGATATCATTAAGTGCCAGAATACTCCCCCAAAACACCCAACCACCTATATGGCCAATCAGAGTATTAGATCCATCCCAGTGCATCTTAGAAAGCCCTGGGAAGGAGGCCTAAGACTCTGGTTGGCCCAGGTGCCTAAGGCCCCTTCTATGGCCGGAAAGTGTATGCCTCCTTCCGGCTGGACCTTCTGTTTACAAGGTTTGGGAGGGGGAGGGTAGTTAGTGGGTGGTGTCTCCCCTTTAAGGGGATCACCGGTACATGGAGTGTTGGCAGATGGAGGGATGGTCGCCTGGTGGGTGGGGGTGTTGGTTGGTCACTGGGTGGGGGGGTGTTTTGGGGGTGTTCTGTCAGGAGAGAGTGGGCATCTCTCCTGCCTATCGTGGTTGGGTGAGATATGGTGTTTTGAGAGGGGGGTTCTGGTAGGAGGGAGTGAGCAAACCTTCTGCCTTTCGCAACTGGTGAGGGGGTTTTGGGGGGGTTCCAGCAGGAGGAATTAGGCATTCTGCCGGGGGTTGCTCAGGGGGTTCCGGCAAGAGGGAATGGGCACTCCTCCTTCTGGTGGATTCTTTGGGGGGGATGTTTCAGGAGGGTGGCAGGAGTGAGTGGGCATCCCTCCTGCCATCCAACTTCACAGGGGGGGGGGTGTTCAGGGGTTCCATTCTGCTGAAGTTGCCACTGACCTGATCACGACAGGGAAATTTCCTTGCCGTGATCAGCTCAGTGGCAACACAATTCTCTAATTGGTGCTTGTGACATAGATGTCAGTTAGAGAATCGGGGAGGTTAGATGGGATTAGGTGAGATTAGACAGGGTTAGGTATCTGTCTGTTAGGACAGATGCAATTTTATAATGGACAGATGCAATTCTATATAGGACGCGCATGTGAAGGGATGCATTTCTGAACCAGGGCACGATGATCTGCTCAAAGGCCAGATCAGCACACTGACCTAAGGCCTTGTGTTTGGATCTGAGGCCTTGTGTGGAAGTATGGATCCTTTCTCATTCCCTGCCACGTCGACATTCTATTAGCAAGGAAAATGCTACCACCTTGTGATGAATGCTGAGGCATTCCCCCTCCCTTCTTGTCACATATTAACCTGACACACATTTACCCTTATTCCTTATCTTGTTTAACCACTCCTTATATTGGCAACAGACCTTGCCTAAGTGCAACAGCAGGCCCTGAGTTTAAGGCTAATCCCGAGAGGTGTTTAAGGAGCCTGCATTATAACCTTTGGACTGTCACATGCTATAGTAAGATTTTAGACATATTAGAAGAATACACAAAGGAAATCACTTTATTGTAATTGTTATGATGTATTCATATGTCACGTGAGATAGTAGCTTTGAGAAGCACATGAAATATGTAAACAAATGATTTACCTTGATATATTCCTCACTGTAAATTCATGATGAAATTGTAACTTTGCAGAGCATTAGCTAAGTAATTAATGTAGCTAAGATTCTCAATAAAAGAGGGAGACCATCCATTTAGGTCGCCTCATCCCAATCTGAGCCTTGTGTGAAGCATCATTCCTACAAGTGGCGCCTGAACAGGGAACCTCCTCGCCGACCCTCACCCTGCTTGCTCCGTCTGACGATTAGACCCTCCGGGATCCCTTCGAGTAAGTATGGGCAATTCTCTGTCAGATTTGCAACGTGCTCATGTTAAAGAATTGAAATATATTCTGAGACACGCAGATACAAAGGGATCCGATTCGCAGTTACAATGTTTAGTACAAGAGATAGGAATGCATTGCCCCTGGTATCCAGAAGAAGGATCTTTAAAAGTAGAAGACTGGCTTAAAGTCGGGAAAGTTTTGTATGCTGAGCCTCGGGCTTCAGCAGCCATATTAATTTTATGGCATCAGTGCAAGTGTGCCTTGGAAGAAGTGGGTACAGAGGTGTCCTCCAAGGTGTCAACAGTTTCATTAACTGTTCCCCCACCTGACTATTCAAGTCAGAACACATATCCAAAACTCATACCTCCAGCACAGGTATCCCCAGCTCCTTTACAGGAAAAAAAAGGCAGAAACATTAGCGCAACCTTAAAGCGCATTTCAAGCAATGATAAAAAAGGCCAGAGAGGAAGGGCAATTAGCAGCAGAGGACATGAAAGATTTAATTCAAGCCTACCCAGTCACATATGCCCAAGATCCTAATGGTCCTGGACAGATAGCTACTTATCAATCATTATCCTTTGCAATATTGCGAGAAATTCGTAAATCTATCTCGGAGACAGGTTTAAAAAGTAATTTCACAGCCGGGTTATTTGAATCCATGGCTGGAACGCATACTTTAATACCACAAGATTGGAAAGACATTATGCGCATGGTATTGATTACAGGTCAATATGTTATGTGGGATAGTGAGTATCAGAGGGAAGCTCAACAAAGAGCTTTGCAGTCTGGAGGGCTTTATACCCCTGATCAGTTATATGGAACAGGTAATTTCTCCACTATTCCCCAACAAGGTATCCTTCCAACAGAAACGCTAATGATAAGTAGTCAGTGTGCCTTCAGAGCATGTCATAAAGTACCAGCCTAAGGAACACCAGTTAAAAGTTATGCAAGCATCAAACAGGGAGCTACTGAGCCCTACATAGAATTTATAAACAGGTTACAGGAAGCCATACAAAGACAGGAAGATAATAAGGAGGCTCAAAGTGATTTAATGATGAAATTAGCCAAAGATAATGCCAATTTAGATTGTTGTAAGGAATTGCAAGGCTTAGGCAACAAGGTAGATGTTACCTTAGTCAATATGATGCGCGCTTGTGCTGACATTGGCACGCAAACATATCAAATGAGCCTTCTAGCAGCTGCAGTACAGAAAAATTCCACTCCAAAAGGACTTTGTTATGGCTGTGGCAAGCCAGGACACTTCAAACGAAACTGCAAGGCAAATATTAATAAACTGCCACTATTAAACAGGGGACGACCACCTAGTATTTGTCCAAAATGTAAGAAGGGATTTCATTGGGCTAACCAATATCGCTCAGAAATAGCGAGACACAAATCTTTCGGGAAACTTCCCACCGGGCAGGTCTCTGGCTCCAGTACAAACAGAGACTCTAATGCCATGCTCTTTGAAATTTCAAGCAGAACAGGAATTGAAAAAGGCAGGAGAAATCTATAGATTGGAATCTCAGCTTTTGGGACCTTTACCTCCTAACTCTGTAGGATTGTTATTACCCAGAGCTTCTGCTAAAGGGTTTATTTATAATTCCTGGAGTGATAGATGCTGATTACACAGGAAAAATAAATATGCCCACTTGGAGTAACATTCCCCAGACTGTGTGTTCAGGTGAATCACTTGCAAGGTTAATCCTGTTACCATCTCTCTCACCTGCAGGAGGAAAAGAAGTATTGCATGTGAATCAAGAATTTGGTTCCACTAAAAAGCAAGTACTGTATACAATCTTACACAAATAATTGGTAACAGCCACCTTTTTGTGAATATCTATCTTAATAGTATTTTGTTTCAAGGGTTATTAGATACTGATGCTGATGTTACTGTAATTGCTCTTAATCAATGGCCATCAGAATGGCCCTTGACCAGGTGAAAAAGGTGTGGGGAATTGGGGGGGGGGGGGGGAGATCCAGGAAGTAAAGCAAAGTAAATACTGGCTAACGGTTACCTTAGAAGGAACAGAGCAGACTGCCACTGTGAGACCATTTATCCTGCCAGTCCATCTCAATCTCTGGGGAAGGGATTTGTTATCTCAATTCAACACTGTGCTACAGATACTATGAGTCATACAGCCTTGCCCTTAAAGTGGCTTGCTGGCATTCCATTGTGGGTTAATCAATTGGCCATTAACCCAGCCTAAGTTAGAAGCTCTACATCACTTAGTTCAAGAACAATTGAATGCTAAAAATATAGAGCCGACGACCAGCCCCTGTAACTCTCCAGTGTTTGCAATAAAGAAAAACACAGGTAAATGGAGATTGCTGCATGATCTTAGGAAAATTAATCAATGCATTCAGCCGATGGGCCCTTTACAGTGTGGCATTCCAAATCCTAACATAATTCTGATAAATTGGGAGGTTAAAGATTGTTTTTTCACCTTTCCTCTGCATCCAGATGATAGAGAAAAATTTGCATTTACTGTGCCTGTTCTTAATCATAGTCAGTCAATCCAAAGGTATCAGTGGACAGTGTTGCCACAAGGAGTGTTAAACAGTCCCACTCTGAGTCAAATATATGTTTCTCAAGCACTGCAAAGTTTCAGAGCAAATATGCCTGAAGCATTAATATATCATTACATGGATGATATCTTAATAGCAGCACCAAAGATAAAAACTGAATGGATTTCTGAATAGGCCATACATTTAAAACATTACAGATTGTGTATTGCACCTGAAAAAGTTCAGAAGCGGTATCCTTATATTTATTTGGGTCATAAATTGCTGCAATCAGATGCAGCTCCTACCATTATCACTTTAAAACTTAATTCTACAGTCATGTATGTTGAGCTGCAACAAATCCTGGGCAATCTTAATTGGGTTCGCCCCTATTTCAATATTCCTACTGATCTTCTCAGCCCCTTATTTCATCTTTTGACTAAAGGCAAACAACCTTCAGATTTGATCTATATAACACCAGACAATCAAAAAGTGGTAGCGATTATTAACCAGCATTTATTAACGCAATGGGTTGATAGGATTCAGAATAATATAGCACTTTCTTTATTAATCCTTCCGCAGAAATGCCAACCTATTGCGGTTTTAGGCCTGCTAACTCCAGATAATCGGTTACATATAGTAGAATGGATATATTTACCACATACGCCCCCTAAGAATATCAGTTCTCCTCAATACATGTATAATTCACTGATTTGTAAGGCACGAAATAGAGCATTAAACATTATGGGATTGGACCTGATATCTATCACCGTTCCCATTTCGCAAGAGCAATGGGAATTTCTTTTTCAATATAATGAGGAATTGCAAATTGCATTAACAATTTACATTGGTCATATCTGTCAAATATTATCCTAATGATAAACACTTGATTCTTGTTGCAGAAGGCGTTTTGGATTTTCATTCTGCACTAAGCTTAACACCTATCATTGACGCTCTTACTCTCTATGCAGACAGCAGCAAGACACGCGGAGTCATGCACTGGACCCAAGAAAATGCTTCTCGGGTCTTGTTCACTCCCCCGCAACAATCCACACAGCAATCAGAAGTAGCCGCTGTTATTCTTGCACTGCAAACCTTTTCCCACTGTCCATTGAACCTGATTACAGTCTGTACGTTCGTAATTTAGTTTACCAGCTTCCTGGTGCCTACGTCACCCTGACAATTGATGACAACTTACTTTCATTGTTTCTTGAATTACGCTCATTATTGTCAACACGTAAACACTCCCTTAGCTTGTTTCATATTCGTAGCCATCAAAATCTCCCTGGAGTCATTTCTACAGGAAACAATCTTGCAGATGCTGCAACTAGAAAGGTTTTTGCACAATTTACCACTCCCATAGACAGTCATGCATTCTTCCACCAAAATGCCAAAGCCCTGGGGAAAATGTTTAAAATTCCCTTAAATCAAGCTATCACTATAGTTCAATCATTCCCACAATGCTCACAGCTGCATTCAGCTGCTGAGTAAGAGGTAAACTCCAGGGGACTTGCAGAAAATCAGGTGTGGCAAATGGATGTCACACAATATCCCCCTTTTGGGAAATGGAAATATCTGAACGTTACTATTGACACCTATTCTGGTTATCTCTGGGTAACATCACAAACAGGAGAAACAACGAATCAAGTAATTAATCATATGCTACAATGCACTGCAGTTATGGGAAAGCCGAAAACTTTAAAAACAGACAATGGCTCTGCATATTCTTCCAATGCTTTTTCTGAGTTTTGCATACAGTGGGATATCAAATTAATTCACGGTTTGCCTTACAATTCTACAGGACAAGCCATTGTGGAACGTGCCAACCGTACATTAAAATCTTATCTATTAAAATAGAAACCAGTGAAATATGCCGTTCCTAATTTGAGACAAGTTCAAATGTCTTTATCCATTGTTTTGTTCACTCTTAACCATTTGAACTATTTTTCTGAGTATTCTGTCCATGATAAACACCATCAAACGACAGTTCCATTGCCGCAACCTCTGGTTCAATATAAACTGTCTCCTAATCCTGTCTGACATGGACCTGCTCTCTTAATCACTTGTGGGAGAGGCTATGCCGCTGTCCCAACTCCTACAGGTCCAGTTTGGGTACCGAGCAGACACGTGCGACTGGCACGCACAGTTCCCAGCTCCGAACCTACAGCAGAAGCTGCTGACACGCCATCTGTTCCAGTCTCGGAAACTACAGAAGAAGACGGGAATGTCCTGGCACCAGCATTTACAGAATCCCATTCATGAATTCAATTCCATCTTAAAGAAACCACAACAACCTCTCATCCCACGGCAAGACGACAGGAAAAGAAATCGTTATTCTAAGACTGATCCCGTAACTTTGGCACACATTAAAAGCTTGAGTGATCAAGCCATTCTCACCTTAAAAAAGACTGATAAAGAAATGACACCTGAAAATTTTAGTGCTGCTATTTTTGCACAATTAACTTGTAATTCTTTAATGATTGTTCTTTGCTTGCTAACTTTTCTTAGCCTTCCTTTACCTTCTGCTGGGGAAACATGGGAGCAAAGAATGCAATATAACATTTGGGAAAAACTAGCCAATATTTCAGGGAATGACAACTTCTGCTTACAGCAGAGTACTGATGCACACACACACTTTGTTAGGATCGTGTTTAATTCCAGTGTGTAAAGCGCCCGGGGGCATAGTGAATATTGCCCAACCCCCCAATTTTATGACTGAAGATGAAGTCTCATATACCATGTTTAAATCATGGGGACAAGTCTCCCAAAAATTACCCTGCGATGCCATGACCATTTATACCCCCATAGTAGCAAATCACAAAAATCTGTGAAGTGCTAGGATCCAGAATTGTACTAGAAATTGCATTACCAGTGGACTAGCTTTATGGAACTGTTCGCATTTTGTAAATATTTCATATATTAATGCTCACCTTGTCCTGCCTGCAGGTCGGTTTTGGACCTGTGGAACACGAACATGGAATTATATTCCTACTAATTTAACACACAATACCCAATGCTGCCTTAGTAGATTGGTCCCAGCATTGGTAAATAAACAGCAATTGATTAATCCCAGGATTGCTAGAGCAAGACGCTCTGTCTCTATAACCTCTGATAGTTATGCTTTGAACGATCAATGCGATAGTAATGTTAACTTGCTCTCAAAAGCTGAAATTATCTCTTTGACAGTCTCTTTAGTTGGTGTACCTGGGTTAGCATTATTTAATCAAAAAACCTTATCACAATTAGCTTGTGCATTAGCTAAGGACATTAATCATACCTCAAACGCCCTTAGCTTGCTAAATCAAGAACAAAATGAACTGCGGACAGCTGTATTAGACAACAGAGCCACTATAGATTATCTATTACTATTACATCATCACGGCTGCGAAACCATTAAAAATATGTGCTGTTTCAACCTATCCGATAACAGCAACTGTGTATGCGACCAAATTCAGCAACTACATGACTTGGCCTCTAATTTGCGTCAAGACATCTTACCTCAGTGGTGGAATGCTTTTTGGGCATGGCTCCCATCTGGCCAGTGGATCCGGGTTGTTCTGCAATATCTCCTCATTGGAATAGGTCTCTTGATTTCCCTCTGTTGCTTTGTGCAATGTCTGCCTTCCTTGTTTAACTTGCTCATAAGTCCATTCTCTGACCACTATCACAAATTATCCTGAGCAGATTTGCCCTACCTCCGTAAAACCCTTCAAATAGTAAAGTAAGGGGAAATGAAGGGATGCATTTCTGAACCAGGGCACGACGATCTGCTTACAGGCCAGGTCAGCACACTGATCTAAGGCCTTGTGTTTGGATCTGAGGCCTTGTGTGGAAGTACGGATCCTTTCTCATTCCCTGCCACGTTGACATTCTATTAGCAAGGAAAATGCTAGCACCTTGTGATGAATGCTGAGGCATTCCCCTCCCTTCTTGTCACATATTAACCTGGCACACATTTACCCTTATTCCTTATCTTGTTTAACCACTCCTTATATGGGCAACAATTAGACCTTGCCTACGTGCAACAGCAGGCCCTAAGTTTAAGGCTAATCCCGAGAGGTACTTAAGGAGTCTGCATTATAACCTTTGGACTGTCACATGCTATAGTAAGATTTTAGACATATTAGAAGAGTACACAAAGGAAATCATTTGATTGTGATTGTTATGATGTATTCATATGTCACGTGAGATAGTAGCTTTGAGAAGCACATGAAATATGTAAACAAATGAGTTACCTTGATAAAATCTTCACTGTAAATACATGATGAAATTATAACTTTGCAGAGCATTAGCTAAGTAATTAATGGAGCTAAGATTCTCAATAAAAGGGGGAGAGACCATCCATTTAGGTCGCCTCATCCCGATCTGAGCCTTGTGTGAATCATCATTCCTATACCCATGTGCGATTCTCAAAAGCCGCTTAGGCGGCTGCTGAGACCAGGCATCCTATAAAGAATCAGGCCCTATGTATATATATATGTGTATATATATATATATATATATATATATATATATATATATATATATATATATATATATATATATACTGTATAGTGTAACCCAGTATCGATGCACCTTATATTTACATGTCTGCAGTTATAAACCTGAGTCATATAAATGCAGTAGGTCATGCATAACTGACAGTATTCTGTATATTGCGTGTATAAATAGGAGACCTGACCATGTCAGGCCCATGGCTTGCCCTTGCATTTATATACAATGCCACTTATGGGTGCTATTACAGAATAGCACTTAAACACCCTACAGGCGCTTTCACAGGTAAGTGTGCACTTACGTACATAAGTTCTAACATTCTATACAATAACCATGCAAGAGACATGTAAATATGAGTGTTCAGTTATAGAATTGTTCTTTATGTGTATACTTATGTACGTTATAACATATGCACATACATTACACATTTATCCCTTCTCCTCCCAAACTACATCCCTATGCATATGCAATGGGGTAGTTTTATAAAAGACCTTTTCTGTGTGCAAAACAAGCTTTCCTAATGGAAAAACCTTTATAAAATTACCCCCTAATTGAGCTGGAAACCCTATGAAGTCAAGCTGCATGAAATGCAACACCGAAGAAAGAGAGACAGAAATGGGTTCCTTCCTGTGCAAAATACCAACACAGAAAAAAAATGCACATTTTCAAGCTAATATTTTCCAATTGTTAAACTAAAAATTTTCCACCTTTTGAATTGAGCATTCTATTTTTCTAATTGTTTTGGTCCTATACAGGATAGCCTAATGGTTAATATAGTGGGCTGAGAGCCCAGGAAACTGGATTCATTTCCTACTGCTGCTCCTTGTGACCCTGGGCAAGTCACTTACTGTAACTCTCCATTGCCCCAGGTATAAGACTTAGATTGTGAGCTCACTTAAGTACAGAAAAGAGTACCTGCATATAATATTAGCTAAACTGCTTTGATTATACTCATGGAAAGACAGTGTGTCAAGTCCATGGCCTTTACACTTCTTTTTGGAGTTCTCCTAACTCCCTTTTCAGTCTTCTTTACATTTTCCATTTGTTCTCTCTTCTGTCTTTTTCATTTCCCCACATCTGGATCCAGCATTGATCTTTCTATTTCTCTACCACTCTCCTCCCCCTTTCTCATTGTCTCAATATTTTACCTTTCCCACTATTGCCTTTTTCAATCTTTCATCTTCCCAACAGACTCCTGCTATCTATCCTGCTAACCTATTTATTCAGGCATGATTTCCTCTCAAATCCCTCCTCATGATCTATCTCCTCAATATTGGCCACACTTCCTTCATTGTCTCTTACGCAGTCTTTTTAATTGTATACCACATAGAGACTATTCTGTGGATCTAATTTTTTTTATGTTCTGTGGAACTTTACAGTATATCAAATGAATAAATGATGATGATATCTGGTTCATTCCTCACCCAAAAGCTGCTAACCCTTTCACCACTCTCCATCCTCCTCACATTGACTCTCTTCCTCCGAAACGTCACTTCTTACTTTCACCCCTCTATTATTTAATTTCACAAATACCCTCTCATATTCTTCCATCCCCTCCATTCTGATTCCCTCACTCCCAACTATCTCTTCTTTTTCCCCATCCCCATCTCTAACTCATTAGTACCTCATCATCTCCTTGTATAATCTTTTCTCTCTCCCCACCCCCACTACCCTCTCTGGCTTTCTGATATATTCTCATCTATCATCCTTTCTAGTTCCTACCCACTCACAAGTATTTGTGTTTCTAGCCTTTCCCTCCTCTTAGTCAGACAATCCAAGCTGATTGTTTACTTCAGGTAGAAAGGAAGAAGCAGCATTCAACCTTTCCTCTTGCTCCCCCCAACATTCAAATCTTTTCTAACCTTTCCAATATTCACAGTTTGTACTGCTCTCAATCATTCAGTTATCATTAGCTTCTAAAAATTTACCCCACTTTTACCAGACCCTCCTCATGTCTACCAACATTCACTCATCCCTACCATCCAGGCATTCAAGGCCTTTTCCATCACCTCCCTTTTGGCCTTCGCCCCTCCTTTGCAAATGACTTTTGAATCCCAGAACAGTCAGTTGGCCTACTGTTGAATCTGCCTCTTCTCTTCTCCTCGCCACTACTACAGTAGTGAGACCCCCCACTTTACTCCTTACTTGTAACATCAATAGCTCCTTAGACATGTCACATTCTAGCACTGTCCATACTGATGTCTGCTTAGCTTTAGAGATTTCCCAGGAGTATATTCCAGTATGGTATGGCTGCAAACCTTGAAAAATGTTTCTCTGACACCAAATCTGCAATTCATTGCTATCTTTCTTTACTTTGCTTCTTTCTCTCTCTCTCTCTCAGAAACAGGAAATGAATTCAATACTGCAGTGGCCAGAATGGAAACCTCCATCGCCTTAGGCCTCCTCTCCTCAGCATTCGTGACCATCTTGTTTAAGATTTAGAGATGTCTTCAGTTTGTGGAGGACAAAAGTAATGACAGCACCAACTGCAAAAGAAAAAAACAAAATGAGAAAGGAACCCATCACTGTGAGAGAAAATATTATGCATTTTCTTTCTGGAGCCATCTCTCTGCATCATGGTTGATTTCCAGACTTGTCAAAATTATATATAAACAGAGAAAACATACTGATAGAGGCTAAGCTCTGGCGACTTTGATTAGCTTCAAAAAGTCACAGGAGTTTGGATGTTTTTATAGCCTCAGCTCTAAAAAAAAAGCTGTGGGCACCTCTCAAGTCAACTGAAGACCATCATCCAGAAGACACTGCTGAGCTTTCAGCCTTACCTTCTTCATGCTTCCAGACTCATGTCCTTCTACCATTTTTTCCACACCCTCTTTGGCTTACAGGACATTTCCTGCTACAAGGAGATGGGGAGACAGTGGGGTGAGGTGGAATCCACTGTCTTAGAGAAATACCTAAAGGTCTTAACAAAAACCTCAAACCGTTCGCCACACACCACAAGGTTCTTCATCTGTTCATTAATCACCAATGTGAACTTTGAGATGTCTGTGATCACCTGTGCTGATATCATAGAGTCCCTCCCTCTGATGGGGACAGGGAAAGCAATAGAAAGTTGAACATCTGCATGGAACCTCTCATTGGGTGTTTTTATGTGAGAAGTCCTCATCAGTCTTCACTGTTGACCAATGGGAATGATACTAAAAACCATATATTTTTAAATTATTTTTGTTGGATGAAAATTACGGACGGCTCATACTGCAAATTTGCTGTCTTATCAATGTTGTTCATATTCAGCTATAGATGCCACCTTATGGCATCCAAGAAGGGAGAATCTAATCTCCCAGTAAGTGTCAGTCAATCACAGCCCTTCTGATGTCATCAAAGAGAGCAAGACAACATACAACATTGTTTGGTGTTTAAGTTTAAGTTGTGGTTAAGTTTAAATTTTAAGTGTTCCTTTGTTTTTATTCTAAACAACCACAAAATGTGCTGGGGTTGTAGTCCTGGTTTTGCTGATGGGCAAAGTCCCAGAATGTATTGGTACATAAACTAGGACTGGGTCTTCCAGACTTTCATGACATAGGATAGGTTAGTCAGATGCCTTTGCCAATTCACAGCTCAAACAATTATGGTAAGGTGATCCTTTAGTTCAGAAGAAAATCAGGGCAGCAAGTTCTTGCCTAAGAAACTCCCCAGGCATCTCCCCTGTACCATTTTGATCCAGGCCTGGTTTTCCAAATATATTCAGGTCTTTTCACTTCCACCATCCCAGAGAAATTTGATGGCAGTTCACTTTAGTTAGTATGTTTCTGCAAAAGGCATTTCTCAATTATATTCAGGCTTGTTCAAAGTGTTCTAGATGTCTACTATTGACTTTGATCTTTGTCCATCCTTGTACCTGTTGTTATCCTAAGCCATTGATAATGCTGTATGTCTAGTTTATTCTTAAATGTTGCTAGGGAAACCGCCTCATTTAAATTGTACAGCAGACCATCCCAGACCCTTAATCCACCAGAGCTGATCTTTAAAGGGTGATATTAAAGGATATGTTGAAGAAATATGGGTGGGAATGAGAGGTGCCAGAATTCCCAGGGAAATTAATTGGACTTGGATGAATTTTTGATGGATGGACTGGAAAGAATATAGCCATTGTTATAAACCAAAATGAGGGACTGTTCCTCCTTGCACAGAACAGATGACTACCCTAGCTCCCTCAACTAGAATGCTGAGAACTGTCATCGTGATTGCAAAGTGTAATTATCTTTGATCAGTGTCTACAGATGAGCTCTGCTTCCATCAGTCCCATGACATTTCAAGCACTCTGTTATGTCAAGTTGTGTCAGAACTTCTTAAATACCTCTACAGTGCAATCACAGCCTCCCTGGTCTTCCTAGTCTCTCTGGATATGTTAATTATTCTGTTCCTGTTTTGAAATTTGTTCACTGTCCTTTGAACTCCCCCAAGATGTTAAATAACCAGATTCTACAAAACAAAATGACAGGTTAATTTTCAAAACTGTGCAGATAGGTACAAAGTCCATGAGTACTTTTCTCCATGTACTTTGCATCAATACTAAAAGGAAATGTGTATAGCCTAGTTTCCATTTAAATATTGCCCAAGGTAAAAAGCACCAGCAGAGATCTGCACCTGCTTTTCCTGCAGTCAAAAAAACAAGGCGTGTCATTTTGAAAATGCAAGATTACATGCATTGTTGCCTTTGCTGTCCTAACCCCATCCTGGGGAAAGGTAAAGGGAGGAGGGGGTACAAATGTGCATATTTTAACTCACATACAAGTTGGACAAGTTTTAAAAAGACATTTTACCCAGCTAAATAACCATTCAGCAAATAATGTTGCCAATTACTACTACTACTTATCATGCTTTAATGCTGCTAGATGTAGGTAGCACTGTTAGATCCAGGCATATATTTGAGAGATCAATACAGTTTTGAGTTTACCACTGTTGCATGTTGGGACTTGTAGTTCATACTTCTTTACCGCCAAATTCTGTATATGGCACCTTCATTTGTGCACACAAATTGATGTGCACAACCAATTTGAGCATACAACACAACTTAATTATTTAACCAGTTTAATTGGTGCCAATAATTGTCAATTAACACCTATTAATTGATTCTAATTGGCATTAATTAGAAGTTACATGCACAGATCATTATGTACATTCTTTAAAGTGATACGCATA
This sequence comes from Geotrypetes seraphini, assembly GCF_902459505.1. Lineage (NCBI taxonomy): Eukaryota > Metazoa > Chordata > Amphibia > Gymnophiona > Dermophiidae > Geotrypetes > Geotrypetes seraphini. The sequence goes on from NC_047094.1 coordinate 78,143,689, forward strand.
ATTTCTAGCGTGTGAATCTGTAAAGGGGACATGGCCAGGGAAGGAGCATGGGCAGATCAAGGGCATTCCTAAAATGTATGCATACTGTTATAGAATGCATCAGGTATTTAGGCCTGATTTTCCTTGGTCTAAATAGGTGTGCCTAAGAGTTATGACGCACACTAGCACTAAGTGTGATTTTATATAGGCATGTGCCTTTTATAGAATCGCATTACACGCTGCCCTCAAGAAACACTATCAGTCTTAGAAAGAATTCATTTCATAACTTTTTAAAAAGCCAAATCTTTAACAATGGCCCAAAAGATAAATCTGATAAGCTATTCCAATTACAACTACGGCTTGATTGCAGAGTCCTAGCAGGCATGTAATAGCATAATCTATTACTCAAATAAACTGGTCAAACTTTTTGAAATGCTCCCCAAAAGACAACCTCAGCTCCAAATTTAACCAATAAAACCAAGAGTCACCTGATCCTGCTGCTTCCTCTGTGATAGAACATTAGCTGCAAAGTTCTGAATCCACTGTAACTCATCAATAATTTTGGCAAGCCCAGGTAAATTGCAGTTGTCCATGTGGCTAAGAATAGCACGGAACACTGTTCGAAACTCCTGGGTTGGCAGATAAGATCATAATTACTGAGCAATCTTAAGTTTGGACCTTTCCCTCTTTGCCACCATATCAATTTGTACCTGGAGGAACTGCAAAGAGTCAAGTATCACAACTAAACATTTAATCATAGACTTCTCTTCTGCACAACTTCCTAGCAAATTTAAAGATGTCAGTTCCTCTGGTAAAGGGTCTTTTCTCATCTGCAAAACTCATTTTTAGCTAGATTCAACTTTAAATGACTCTCATAATCCGTGGCATAGTAATGGGGGGAAGGCGGGGGGTACAGTCTGCCCTGAGTGCGGTCTTCCTCAGGGCACTGGCACCCTTCCTGCTGTCCATCTCCCTTCCCACTCCTCCCCCTGCTGCACACGTGCCCCTTCCCTTCTCCCCGTACCTTTTTAATATTGGTGCGAGCAGCCATGATCTTGCTACTCGTGTTGGCTTTGGCACTCTCTCTGACATCACTTCTGGGACCCGCGCCTAGGAAGTGACATCAGAGAGAGCGCCGAAGACGACATGAGCAGCAAATTTGTGGCTGCTCATGCCAAAGTTTAAAAGGTACAGGGAAGAGACATGCACATGCGACAGGGGTTGCGGGGAAGGGGGCAGGGAAGAGGGTGGGAGAGAGGCACCACCACCCCAGGCGCCGCTCACCCCCGCTATGCCACTGCTCATAACAAAGAGTGCAAAGACTGGAGATAGTGTTCAACCCTCTTTCTCATCTCAGAAATAGAAGGCGCAAATGGAACAAAAATATATGCACATTATCATTGTATTAAAATGGAATAAACTCTAAAACGCTAATATTTATTGGGATTTATTAACTGCCTTTTCATGAAGAGATTCACCTAAAGTGGTTTACAATACATTGAATAAAAATCAGGTACGCTTATGTATTTTCCCTCTCTGTCCTTACAGGTTCACATTCTATCTGTGATACTTGGGGCAATAGTGGGTTAGGTGACTTTCCCAGGGTCACAAAGAGCAGACTCACAATCTCAGGGTCCTGGGCACCAGCTCTAACCATTAGGCCACTTCCTTCCACTTGCCAAAGGCTTAAGATAAGGAACTCAAATAATTACTCTTGAAGCAATCTTGATCTTCCCAAGGACTAGAAAACTAATAAAAAGCCAAAATTATACTATAGAGGTCATTAAACAAGCAAAACTATCAAATGCTACAGTACCTTCTCATCTACTAAAATCCTCTCTGTTCTATTTTTAAAATAACAGTTGCATCCACAGCCTTTTTACTTCCAAATTTGACTCATACAGCAAACTACCCCCTAACACTATAATCTCTCATGCAGGCAAAATAGCATATATAAGTTAACGAATACTGCTAGTTATGGGTACAGCATGCAAAAACTATAGTTTTAAGTTTATTAAGGTTTTGATAAACTGATTATCTAAGAAAATCTAGGTGGTGTACAATAAAATATAAAGGGGAAAAATAAAGTAGTAATAAAAACCAAACATTATTACATAAGAAATATGACAATGCACGTGAGACGGAAGGAAAGAAGGGGAGGAAATACAATATATGTATAGAAAAGAGAAGGGGAGAAGAAAACACAAAAAGTGGGGAAAATATACCATATTTTTCACTCCATAAGACGCACCTGACCATAAGACGCACCCTAGATTTAGAGGAGGAAAATAAGAAAAAAACATTCTGAACCATATTCTCCCTGCCAGGCTCTGCACCTAACCCCACACTCCTTGCCAAGTTCTGCACCCTGTCCCCCTCCCTGCCAGGATCTGTACTCTGTCCCCCCTATGGTGGTCTAGTGGTAGGTTGGTACAGGGTCTAATAGAGCGAAAAACCCATAGGCAGTGTAGGCACCCCCCAATACCTTTTTTTAAGTCCGCGCTCCTGCCTGTCTCCCTCGCTGGATGGCTATTCGCGTTCCTATCTGGTCTAGCGCCGCTACCTGAATAGCTGCCTTCCTGGACCCAGTACAGCTAGTACAAAAAAGTGCATATCTGTTTTTATTTCTCTTGCCGAGTTTAATTTCTTGGGTTTCCTGTTCTCTATTTGGTAAAGGACAGTGTGTAAAGTCATTTAAAGTTGTTTTTATGTGTGCTAGCAATGGCAGGAAGGGAGATTAGAGAGAGGGGGAGCAGGGGCCCCCTCCTTAATTTCTGCCATGGGCATGTGTAAAACTGGTCCTGCACATTTCAGTCCTGTCCTAGTGTAGTGACAGTTCTGGGGTATTTATTAGAGTTGGCCAGAGCCAGAGTGCTTTTTTTCTCTGTATGTGGAAGCACTTCCAGGTTGTAGACCCATGACTTCGTCCCCCACAGCCAGAGTTCAGTGCCAGATTAATCTTGTATTTCGCATCTTTCCCAGACCCGTTCCCTCCTGCACTCGGTAAGCATAATTTTTAATTTACCGATAACTTTTTCTACTGCTTACTCCGGTGACATGACAGGAAGGTGTGCTTCCACTTCGACTCCATGGCCTCTACCATACCACATAACCGGAAGAGTGTTCACGTGGTACCGGTGGTATTTTGTTTTCCTGTGAAAAGCATGGAGAAGGAGGAAATGGTAGTTGCAGTCTGCAGACTATGCCTGGTAGCGCCGAGCCGCTACACTTGCTCTCGCTGCAATGTGCGCTTCTGCTCCCTGCCTCCCTGCTCCAAAGCCTTTTACCGCTAGGCTGTGTTGGAAGAGCTGCGCCACCGCTGCCCCTTTACAAACGGAATGATGCAGGACATCCTGCTTCACGACTGACAGAGCCAGTGCTTGGCGAGATTCCAAGAGGAAGGAGGCCACTCTGCCCAAACAGAACAGCTGTCCAGCAAGGGAGGCAGGAGCGTGGGGAGGCAGGAGTGCAGAAAGCTCCAAAGGGCTTTTTAATAAAAGGTACTGGGGAGGTGAATTCACTCCATAAGATGTATCCTTATTTCCACCCACTTTTTTGGGGAGAGGAAGTGCATCTTATGGAGCGAAAAATATGGTAATATGCCATATAAAGTAGTTCGAAAATGACAAAAAAATCACTCACCTATGCAATATACAATATAAAGTAATTCATCAGAATCCTAATGATCATAAACATCTTTGAATAAGGTTTTAAGTTCCGATTTGAATTTAGATAAGAAGTATAGCATGTAACTGCAAGGGGGCTTGCAAATAAGAGGGGCATGTGCAGGCCAGTGGTGTGCCTAGCACTTATGTGGCAAGGTTCTAGAACAAGGGTGGGCAACTCTGGTCCTCGATGGTCATAATCCAGTTGGGTTTTCAGGATTTCCCCAATGAATATGCATGCAATCTATTTACATGCACTGCTTTCATAAGAACATAAGAAGTTGCCTCCGCTGAGGCAGACCAGAGGTCCATCTCGCCCAGCGGTCCGCTCCCGCGGTGGCCCATCAGGCCCATTGCCTGAGCAATGGTCCCAGACTATCCCTATAACCTACCGCTACTCTTATCTGTACCCCTCAATTCCTTTATCCTCTAGGAACCTATCCAAACCTTCTTTGAAGCCTTGTAACGTGCTCCGGCCTATCACAGCCTCCGGAAGCGCGTTCCATGTGTCCACCACCCTCTGGGTGAAAAAGAACTTTCTGGCATTTGTTTTAAACCTGTCTCCTTTTAATTTTTCCGAGTGCCCCCTTGTACTTGTGGTTCCCCATAATCTGAAAAATCTGTCCCTGTCTACTTTTTCTATACCCTTCAGGATCTTGAAGGTTTCTATCATGTCTATTTCAAGGTTTCAATGCATATTCATTGGGGAAATCCTGAAAATCCAACTGGATTCCGGCCCTCAAAGACCAGAGTTGCCCACCCCTGTTCTAGAATGTCAATTATGGAGGTAATTGCAATATTTTGTCATGATCATTTTCACCAGCCATTGACATAGCTTAAGCAGCTGTGCCTAAATATTGACTTATGCTAGTATTCTATAATAGCAATTAAGTAATCAGTTCTGATATTGAATCTGTGCTTAAGTCATAGCATCCTAGTGTCTAAATATTGGTCACATTTTCAGAATTACCCTCTATGGGCACAATTCTGCATAGATTGCCATAACTTAGGCAGAAAGGCCCTGATTCTAGAAGTGGTGCCTAACATGTAGGTTCCAAGGAGCGTAAGTGTCAATCACAAGTCAGCCAATTGTAGAATCATGCCTACCAGTACTCAAAGTGATCTTAGGGACTGATAGATGTTTAAATCATAGGCGCATAACCATAATCTGCCCCTAAACACAAAACAAACCCATGATCTGCCAAACTAACCATACTGTAACACAAGTCTGTTGTTCAGCAGAATCACCAGGATCTGCTCTGATCATCTTTGGTTGTTGTGGTTGTCTCTGGGTCACTCCAAGTCACTGACTCAGGCTTACTGAGAATTAGACCAGAGGCTTGCATTCATCTCCTCAAGGATTAATTGCAGGAGTCATAACTCAGAAAAAGGCTCAAACCAGCTAAAGGTCCTTCCTCAATGCTCCTTCTGTGATTAGGGTAAAAAAAAACCTCAAATCTAGGGTACAGTCTTTTGGCCCTTTTTACCCTAATCCCAGAGCCAGATTCAAACTTGTCAGTCCCCAAACTCTCTAAAGTCTGAAAAGGCCCAAAAAGCCCTTTCAAACAGTAATTCTCTCCATGAAGAAAAGATATGCAAATTAGTATTCAAAATAGATCCTCTTCATTCGGCAGTAGTAATCATTGAGTCAATTCTAAGTCTCAGGGAATTAATTTGGGTCAATATTGCAGGATGAGATGCTCCTGCCACCTTCTTATCTGTCTTACCCGTAACTTTTTTTTTTTTTTTTACTGGGCACAGATGCTGTGAACGTGTTACACAAGCATAATATCTGTCTCAAAAAAAAAAGCCCCCTGCCAACAACAGCCCTCTCTGTCATCTCCCTGATGTACCGGGCACCAACTCCCCTCCCTGCACCAGCAAAAATCAGTTGGAGCCATGCTGACCCCCTCCCCTTCCTCGTGTGAGGGGAAAAAAAAAAAAATAAAAAAAAAAATAAAAAAAAAATCGATGAACCCCCCTCCCCTGAAAAAAAAAATTGATGACCCCCCTCCTCTGACTAGCTACTTGAACCCACTGGCAGAGCATTGAACCCACTCAACTTGATAATAAAAAAAACTTATCAAGACCTAGCCTCAGACCCAGGTTGTCTTTGTATATGGTTTTTCCCTAAGGGAATTCTCCCTGACATGCCTCACTTCCTATGGTGGGATGTACACCCCGTCACACACCTCCTCCCATTGTCCTTGAATTTCCACCCGCTGGCAGAGCATTGAACCCCTCACCCTGATAATAAAAAGGACCTATCAAGACCTAGCCTCAGACCCAGATTCTCTTTAAATATGGGTTTCTCCTAAGGGAATGCTCCCTGGGATGCCTCCCCTCTCATGATAGGACATACACCCCGTCACACATGCGTACTTTCTGGTAAGCGGCTTGGAGTAGATGCCTACCTTGAAACAGTAGGTGCCTATCGAGTTAGGCACCTACCATCTAATTAATTTAAGTGTAATTTTCAATTAATTATGCCAATTAAGGCTTTTAAAATAAAGTTGGACACTTAGAATGGATAGCCACACCAATCTAGGGCCTAACTTTAGGCATCTTGTATAGAATCTGGGACAAAATGCAGGCAAAATGGAGGATGTTAAACACAATTCTCTAATAGTGTCTGTGTGGCCAGTTTCTGTTATAAAATACAAGATCATTTTTGTGCTAACATTTAGGGCTCCTTTTACTAAGGTGCGCTAGCGTTTATAGCGTGCACTAAAGATTAGCGCGTGCTAACCACACACTAAATGAAAAATACTAATGCAAGCTCTATGGAGGCGTTAGTATTTTTGTGTGTGTACTGTAGCACGCGCTAAGTGCGCGCTAAAACCGCTAGTGCACCTTAATAAAAGGAGCCCTTAGGTGTGATCCCTTACACCTGATCTTTGTCAGGAATAAATTCACTCCTAAATGTTGGCATTTAACAAACATAACTTACAATTTTATATAAGCTTCACACATAATTATGTGACCCACCCATGTCCTATCTACATACATACTCCCTTGCAGTTAAGCACTATAGCACTTAGACACTACCTTATAGAACAGCCCCTAAGTGCAATTATGCATATTACTGCAAATATAGTTGCCATTCAGTGCATTTTATATATACAGAGCATTTGTTATACTACTACTTCCAGAGGCATCAGCATGGCATCAACCAGATATAACTGCATCCATCACACCTAATTATGTGCCGTTTGGTAATAAAATTTTGCACAACATATTATACAATTAGAGGGTATAATCCTTCAGACATAGGAATAATCCATAGAGTCCTTAGTCTTCAGTTAGCCAAGTTTCCATAATAAAAAGATTATTATTCATAATCAAGTACATAATCAACATTCCTTTATTCGCAAATGATCTAACATTTACATAAGCACAATTAAATTCACTATTAGAGAGAAGATGAAACCCACCATGAACTTTCCTCCCTTCAAAGGATGCCTCAGCTCTAATCCAACAGTATCTAAATGAGGACTAATTGTTACCCTCCCTCCTCCCAATCCTACCATTCCTTCTTTCTCTGTCCATAACCCAGTGATGGTTCAGTAGATATAATAGGACATAATTATAAAACATTTTTAAAAAACCCTCAAAAACAATAAAACCACTTACAAAACTTGACAGAATTTTATTATGGCTTTGTCCTTCAGGGTGCCTGATATGGAGCACACCAAGAGGCATCTCCTTTTGGTACGTCTCAGGAAGCTGGTGTCTTTTCAAGACTATTTGTGATGACATCATGGACAAAACTCTATATTTGGCATTGAAAAAACAGCACGATAAAAATGAATGCTAAGGGATATTCTATAAACAATGCTCTGAATTTGGAGTCATTTATAGAACAATGCCTAATGCTGGGATCCATGTCTAACTTTTAGACATGAGGATTTGCAAACCCCGTGCCTAAATTAGGCACAGATCGGGCATATTCTGTAATGGTGCACTCAAATTCTTAGAAAGTCCATGTCCCTCCAATGGCCACTCCCCATTTTTAGATGTGTGCACTAGAATTTTTGCTTGCAGATTTATAGTGTGCCTAGCAAGATGCACATGTAAATTCTAATTGTTGCCAAATAGAACTGATTATTAATGCCCAATTATTGGTGCTAATTGGTTTGTTATCCAATTAAATTGCACATGGAATTTTGCGAATCTGGGGGCCTATGCAGAGGCAGATATTATTCATAAGGTAGGAAGTAATCATTGAACTCCCCTCAGCCTGGTAGCAAGACTACAAGTCCATGCATGCGTTGGGATATATCATTCAAGATTAGATCAACTGACTAGAACAATTTAGAACCAGTTAGCAACTCTGTTTATATGGGTAAGTGAATTTTGGAAATTGGCCTTTATGGGGGTAATTATATAAATGACTACTATGCTGTGCTGATTGTCATCAGAAAACTCAGGTGGAACCTGCAGAGGTGTTCCTGAGTGTGTAGTTTGGGCAGAGCACGGGCAGAGTTACAATGTACAGCAGTGTTTCTCAACTTCTTCAAGCCAAGTACCTCCTAAGTCTAACAAATATCATCTGAGTACCCCAACCATTGACTGCCCAAGCTCCGCCCCAAACCCCGCTCCATTACTAATTATACTGCAATTTCTTCTATTCATTTTTCATATAAACATAATATACATAGCAGATATAAATTCTCAAAACTGACACATTTCAATCACTATATTGAAAATAAAATTATTTTTCCTACCTTTGTTGTCTGGTGATTTTATTTTTCTAATCATCTTTTCCCAGTCTCTGGTTGCACTTCCTTCTGTCTGAGCTCTTAACCATGCTTCCAGAGCTTTCTTATCCATTGACTGTTTTTCTCTCCTTCACTTTCTGTCCTGCATCCATCTTTGACATTAACTTTTAACATTCAACTTTTTTCCATTTTTCTGCTTTCTTCTCAAAATCTACTTTTCCAAGTCTTCCCTTCCTATCTCTCTCTCCTTCCCTCCCTGTTTCCATGGTCTGACATCTCGTTCCTTCCCTCCCTCCTCCCAGTGGTCTGACATATCCCTCCTTCCTTTCCACTCTTCCTACAGTCTGGCATATCTCTCCTCTCCTTCCCACAGTCTGGATTCTCTTTCTACTACTACTACTATTATTATTATTAATAACAATAATTATTATTTCTATAGTACTACCTGACTTCCCTCCTTCCCTTCCATTCCCTTGTTTGGCATCTCTCCCTTCCTTGTCATCTTTCCTTTCCCCACCCAGTGTAACATTTTTCTCTTCCTTCCTCCATTCTGCTCCCTGCAGTCCAATATCTCTCCTCCCTTCCTACTTTCTGTCCCCCCCTCCCAGTCCAACATTTCCCCCTCCTTTCCACCAGTCCAACATTTCTTTCTCTCTTCCTCTTATGTGCTTCCTCTCCTCCAGCCCTCCTTCCCTCCCCCAGCCAACATCTTTCTCCCTCCATGAGTCCAACTTTTCACTCTCTGCTATCTCCCCTTTTCCCTGAGTGTGACATTTTTCCTTCCCTTTCTGCCCTCCCCATCTATCTCTCGCTCTCTTTTCATGAGTCTAACACTTTCTGCCTCCTGCACGCTTCATCTCTTTTTCCTTGCCCCTTCCTTCAAGTATGACATCCCTCCTTTCCAACCTCCAGTCCATCTCTCCCCAACCTCACTCACAAGTAACATGCTCTTTCCCCATGCAACATTTCTCCCTCTCTTCTACTCCATGTCCATTTCTCCCTCTCTCTTATCCCTCTCACTCCTCTTGCAATAATTTTCCTTCCTTCCCTCCCTCTCCCCAACACCACTCACAGCTAATATGCTCTCTCCCCATGCACCATTATACCCTCCCCTCCAGTGTGCAGCACCTTTCCTTTCCCTCTCCTTCTCCTTAAAGTCCAGCAGCACCTTTCCCTTCCCCTTCTGCCAGGTCCAGCAGCACCTCTTCTCCCTTCCCTTTCCCTCTCCCCTGTCCAGCAGTACCTCTCCCCATATATAGCAGTACCCTTTCTCCCTTCCCTCCTCCCACTTCCCTATGTCCAATAGTACCTCTTTTCCCTTCCCTTTCCCTCCTCCCCTCTCATCTCCCTAGCAGCAGCTCACTGTGTGCTTTTAACTTCCACACACAGCTGCCGCTAGCATTAGTTTAGCCGGCAACTCCATCAGATAGCCTCAGGATCTTTGCTAGGCCGGCCCACCTCCGATGAAAGAGGAAGTTGCTGGATAAATTAACGCTGGCTAAACTAACACTAGCAGCAGCTGTGTGGGGAAGTTAAAAACACACAGTGAGCTACTGCTGCTGATCCGGGGGGGAGGGAGGGAGGCTAGGGAGAGAAGACGAGGAAGGCGGGAGATTTACAATGGCAGAAGGAAGTAGGGAGACATAAAGCGCTGGCGCCGTATACCCCCGTACCACATGTTGAGAACCTCTGATGTACAGTATACATATTTTTTTATAGAATTCATGCACATATTCACACCTTCAGTGCAGGTGTAAATTTGTACATGAGGATTTGTGGACTACTGGGTCTGATTCTGATCCTTTAAAACTAGACAACTCTTCTATGTTTGACATACCTGCTCTGTTATAAAATTATCCCCATGTAACTCATTGGGTCTAATGAAAACTTGTCCTTTGTATGCCACTTTGGGTCTTTATTCAGGTCTAGGACTGAAGCAGGGTTTCCCAGAACTGTCTTGGGAACTCCAAGGTCAGTTGAGTTTTCTGGATATCCATATTGACTATTCATTCTATTTAATGAATAGTCAATATGGATATCCAGAAAACTCAAATGACCCTGGAGTTCCCAAGACAGTGTACTCCTGTCTATCTCATACATACAGAGCTGCCAAGTTGTCCAGTACTACGAAGTCAGTCATGTACGAGAGAAGTAACCTAATGATTTGTGCAGTGTGCTGAGAACATGGGGAACTGGGTCTGATTCCCAATATGGCTCCTTGAGACCCTGAATAAGTCACTTAGCATTCCACTGACCCAGGTACAAAAACTAAACTGTGAGCCTACTAGGGACACAGAAAGTACCTATATGTAATACGTAAACTGCTTTTGTTGAATTGCAAAAAGATGGTATTTCAAATTGATGACCCTTTATCCTATCCTGACATTATGGAGCATTTCTCAAACTACTTCTGGAGTACCCCCTAGCCCAGGGGTTCCCAAATTTGTTCTGAGAGACCCCTGGTCAGTCATGTCTTCATGATATCCACAGTAAATATGCCTGAAATTGATTCACAAGGAAGAAATTGTTGGATTTCTGACAACTCTGTCCTGATACATTATGGGACTTGTAACACTGATTTCTATGGATAGTCTCAGGACTATAAATTCCATACTGCTTTAGGATTTAAGTTTAAAACCAGAACTGGCCTGCAGCGCCTCTACTGAAACTGGGTATGTTGGCAGATCTGTATAATTAATATACATAAGATAGATTTAGGGTTACCAGATGTCCAGGAAAACCTGGACATGTACTCTTTTTAAAGGACTGTCTGGGTGCTCAGAGGGATTTCCAAAACTCAGCAGTTTGTCCAGGTTTTGGAAGGCCCCCAAGCTCGGGGCTGCGTCTGGAGGGCCTCTGCGCATGCGCGGACATTGACATAATGATATCACATGCAGGTATGCATGTGAATGATATCATCGCGTTGATATCATGCGCAGAGGCCCTCCAGGCATGGTCCAGAGCTCGGGAAAAGAGCTATGAGGTTCATGTGGGGGGTGAGGATGGGGGCAGAATGGGGAAGATCTGAGTGTCGAATGGGGCAATGCCATGTGTCCTCTTTTTTTAAAGATAGATTTGAATGGAATAAAAACAGGGCATGCCAATCTCTCCTGCATATTCCTTGTGGATATGCTGAAAACCCGACTGGCGAGGGGGGTGTTATGGGACCAGCAGCATTCTTTTCAATGGGCATGATCAGTGATTATAAATTTCACTTTACTTTGAGATGTAAGTTTAAAATCAGACTGGCCAAAAAGTATCCCTCCTGGAACTGGGTAACTTAGCAGCTCTGTACATGTTCTTTATGGATATGCTGAAAACCAGGCTGACTAGAGAATACCAAAAAAACTCTGTGGAGTGACGATGTTCCTAAATGGACTTTATTTGAAAGTATCAAACTTTGATACTTTCAAATAAAGTCCATTTAGGAACATCGTCACTCCACAGAGTTTTTTTGGTTTTCTCTGGATTTTCTTCTTTGTGGAAATTTTGGGGTCAATTCCTTTTGTTTTTTGACTAGAGAATACTCCTGGGCCAGTGTGAGAGTCAGAAAATCAGGACTAGATCACACTTCCTGGCTGACCTAGAATATCATCAGCACAGTGCTGCTGAACCAAGTCTTTGGGGCACATCCAGCCAGTCAAGTTTTCAGGATATCCACAATGAATGTGCATGAAATAGACTTGCATACCTTGTAGACCTATCTTATGCATATTCATTGTGGGAATCCTGAAAAGAAAATGGATTGTGGATTTAACTCATACCTTTTGTTTCAGATGTAGTTCATGATGAGCTACATTCAAGTACAGGGGGAATTTTCCTGTCCCAGGAGAGTTCACAATCTAAAGGACCCTTTTACTCATCCCCTCTCCTACGAAACCGTGCTAACGTTTTTTAGCGCAGAGAGCCGCGCTGAATTGCCCACGCTACTCCCGACGCTTATAGGAACTCAATGAGAGTTGGGAGCAGCGCAGGCCATTCAGCACGGCTCTCTGTGCTAAAAAACGCTTGCGCGGTTTCGTAGAAGAGGGGGTAAGCTGTACTAAGAAATGGACTTAGCACATCATTACAGAGGTCTTTCCCACACTAAGCCCATTTCAAGCACGGTCATGAATTCGACCTTTTCTATTATATCTTTTTTTTGAGGTGTGCTAATACTAGCATTAGCACATAGCTATTTAAAAAAAAAATTTATCACAGAAGCACTTATCACCTCCTGTAAGAAATGCTAAGGGTTCCTGTGTTATGGATGAGTTAACCAGTTAGCTCAGCAGTAATGCCAGCGCACCAGCTGATCAACACATCCATGCCCATTCTCCTCCCTAATATACCCTTCCCCCCAAAAAAAAAAATACAAAAATTAAATACCAAGGGCCCAATATTCAGCCTACAGGAGGCAGCCTGGCTACCTTCTGCGACTGTACTGATGCCAGATATTCAATGCCATTAATTTCAAGGTGTTCATCCAATCCAAACATGGTGTTTCTATGCACAGGGAGGTCTGATTTGTGGCAGTAGAATGTTAATAAAGCATCTGAAATGGTTGTTTTAAATATTCAAAATAATAATGTAAATAAAGGATATGAAAAGTGTGTCACTTTGATTCTCTGCAAAGCCTTTCCAGACCAGTGTCCCTCTTGAGCCCTTTTGTTCACCGACACAGATTGTAAATTGGAGCACAGAATCTTGTGGCAATTTGTGCATAAGTCAAAAAGCGTTCACAGTTTTACAGTGGTCAAAATTGTGCATATAAACCAGGCCATGACATTTTTATTTTTTGTGATTTAAAAAACCAGCCCAAAAGCTTAGAAGCCAGCAATTGATACTTTTTTTTCCATATCTTTATTCATTTTAAAAACCGACATCAAGTACAACATATTATCAAACAATGTAAAAAATAAACAGCACTTAATTCCATCAAATGGGAAGGGTGGGAGATAAGAGCATATTCTTTGTACCATTGATGATTATTAAGTGTTATATTTATTGTTAATTTGTTTGGATATATTGTTACACTTATTGTAAATTTGAAAATGAATAAAGAATTAAAAAAAAAAATATATATATATATATATCCCTTCCCCCCACCCTGCCATCAAGACCAACAAATTACAATCAAATAATAATTTAAAGGCATATCCCCCTCCCCCCCACCCCTCCTGGATGTGTATAATCAAAGGGCTAAAACCAATAATCAATCTTTACAAAATTTTGTCAATGGGTCCCAAACATCCTTAAATTTCTTATAATGTCCCAATTGTATTGCTCTCAAACATTCAAATTTATAAGTTTGGCACAAGGATTCCCACCAAAAACTATAGTTTAACCTGTCCCAATTTTTCAGAATAAGTTGTATGGCAACTCCCGTCATGATGAAAAGTAATCTATTATTACATGAAGTTATTGGACTCTTGGCCCTCAATAACGTGCCAAACAGCACTGCATCATATATGTCAATGCCACTGGAGCTTCCAGTATTCTATTGCTTCCAGCATTCTATTGATTTGACTCCAAATGGATTGTCAAAATTTAAGTATCAAGGGACAAAAGAAGAACAGATGATCCAGTGTCCCTATATCGAGATGACAGTGCCAGCATCTATTTGACTTAGAACTATCTAATTTTTGTAATCTAACAGGGGTCCAAAAACTTCTATGCAACAAAAAAATAAAACATGTTTGTCTCATAGATGCTGACGCTGTACATCTCATCCTCCAAGTCCAAATTTGTGGCCATTGAGACGCAGAAATCTGCTACTTGATCTCAATGCTCCAAATGTCTCAAAGACTAGTTTTTGGTTTCTTATTCAAGAATTCAGATATTAATTTGTACCACTTGGCTGCCTGATGCCCCAGCACATCTGTCTGGAAGAACAGACCCGACAAGCTATACTGAGTTTTTAAGTTTCGCCAATCAGGGAACCCCTTCTGAATGGCCTGCTTCAACTGCAACCACTTATATACTTGAGACATTGCGATACTAAATGTTTGTTGCAGTCGTGAAAAGTCAAGCAGCTTTCCATCTGATAACACATCATCCAGTGTGCGTATACCCGCCTGCAGCCAGTGCTTCCAGAGGATCTTAGACTCACCAATTTGAATCTTAGAGTTCAACCATAAGGACTGACACATGGATTGATGAATCGGAATAGGTGTTAAGTTATTAATAAATTTCAAAGTCTGCCATGTAGCGAATAGAATTCTATTGTCCTTATAAATCCTAGGTAACTTGATACTTAAAATATGACATAATCTCAATGGAGACAGGAGTTGCCATTCTAAATAAAGCCAATCAGGGAGATGTTCCATGAGCTCAGGAAGGATCCAATACATACCCTGACGCAGTATATAGGCCCGATGATACCTATAAAAATTTGGGAAATTTACCCCACCTGCCGCAATTGGTTTTTGTAAAGATACTAAAGCAATTCTCGCAGTTTTACCCAGCCAAATAAATTTAGTAAGGGTACTATTTAATTTCTTGTAAAAGGACCCCTTAAAATAAACTGGAAACATACCCATTTGGTAGCAAACCACAGGCAAAATCATCATTTTGACAGTTTGGACTCTCCCCCACCAAGACAGATGTAATGGGTTCCATTGCTCACACATTTCTGAGACCTTTAGCAATAAGGATTTTTCATTTACTCTCATCGTATCTTCCAATGTTTTTTGAATCCAAATACCTAAATATTTTATACCCTCTTCCTTCCAAAGGAAAGGGAACGAGTCAAATAATCCTTTTGGACAGTGTACATTTAGCAGAAGAACCTCCGATTTACTCCAATTTATTTTATATCCAGAAAATTTTCCAAATCTGTCAATCAAATCTAGTAAATGCGGAATGGTAGATTCAGGATTCTTCAAATGAAGCAAAATATCATCTGCATAAGCAGTTGATACTTTTATTGTCCTGCCTTCCTAGGGTTACCAGACGTCCGGGAAACCCTGAACATGTCTTCTTTTTAGAGGACTGTCAGGCTTCCAGGATGGACTTTCCAAAACCCGGCAGTTTATCTTGTGTTTTGGAGAGCCCAGATGAGCTCCAGCTGCATCTGGAGGGCCTCTGAGCATGTGTGAATGATGTCACACATCCGCGCATGCTCCAGGCCCTCCTGAAGTGGCCTGAGGTCATTGGGAAAAATGAGAGGAGGCTTTGTGGGGGTGTGACTGGGGTGAAATGAGGCGAGACTGGAGGCAGAATTGGTTGGGGCTGGGAAGGAACAGGGCAGGACCGTAGGCGGAACATAGTGGAGCCATGTGTCCAGGGTTTTACTGATCAAAATATGATAAACTGCCTTCCCCTATGTTATCTCCACAGAAGTTAGAAAGCAGGTTTGACAAGGATTAGGAGGGAGGAGAGATCATCTCTGGGGAGTGTGGCAGTTCAGTTCCTTTAGATCATGATGTTACCATTCTATGTCCAAGGGAAAAGAAAACTTAATAACTCTGGCTCTTAATCCCAGTGATTGTCAGTCACTAAACCTGTTTTGACAGCTTTACCGACGATCCCATTTGCCGACCCGATGCATAAAATGGCTCACCGCATGGCTTTCTGCACATTCCCCGATCCGACTATGCAAATAAGCTCATAAATATTAAAATGCCATGTAAACTAGTAGAGCGATTGAGGCTTTAACATGGCTTCCCTATGTACTAAAAAAACTGATCGCTTTTAGTGATCGCTTTTAGTGATCCAAAAAATCGAGACCAGTCACTTACCTGTTTAGCCCTTTTTTTAATGGGCACAGATGCTGTGCAAGCCCACTACCTCCTACCAACAGAGTCCCCACCCCAAACCACCCCCTACCCTCCCCCTTCCTCACCCCCCAAAACAGGTAGGAGGGATGCCCACTCCCTCCTGCCACTTGATGCTCCCCCAATCCCCCCACGGTACCTTTGTCCATTGGAAGGATGAGGGAAGCATGGTCTCTCCTCCTTAAAGGTCCCCGATCCTAAATGGCGGGCCTTCCTTTCTTGGTGCATCACATGATGGTGCTTGGGGAGGTGCTTTTTTTCTTTTTTTAACGGAGCAGATATTGTGTGTGCGTAATATGCACAGCATTGGGCCCATAAAAAGAAAAAAAAAAGTTTCTTGCCATGAAGAGCTGAGTGGCAGTAGGCATAACCCTGCCTCTCAGCTGTTCGGGCTTCTCCTGCCGGCTTTGTGCTTGTGTGAAAGTTGGGGATTATGATGAACCAATCAGACGGGAAAGTCGGGGATTATGATGAACCTCCGCATGAATTATTTGCATGTAAACTTTTTAGTGCATCAATAGCTCTTTTTGAATCAGCCAAAAAATTGGATCAGAGCAGACCCACACAGTCTTACCATTCCTCTTAGTGCATCTAGGCCCCAGTCTCTCTATCTGTCTTTCCTCACCATCATCAGCCACCCTCACGCTCTACTCTCACCCAATTTTCTCCCCCCCCCATGTGATTACCCTGTTTCTCTCCCTCGCTCTCCTCCACACTCTGTTGTCACCCAGTCTCTCTTTCTTGCCTTCCCCCCCCCCACCATGCCATCACTCAGTCCCATTCTCTTTCTCAACTTCTCCATCGTCACCCAAACTGGCCACCCCTGGCTCATCTAATTATCCCAGGAAGGCAATCAGCCACCTCCCAAGCACATACCCTCTTAGTTTGCCCTCATCAACCAGCAAGGGAGTCAGATTCCCCCTTCCTGACAGCCCCTCCCTGCTTTTTTAGCAAGCTACATCCCTCTCCCTAGGTAGCCTTCATTACCCAGTAAGGGGAATGAGCATCCTCTCTCTCCATGTAGCCAGCTATAACCCCCAAGTTTGCTAGCCAGTTATTTCCCCCATTGGTGTCATTTGCCTACTTACGGTAATTTGGGGCGGGGGAGGTAAAGAGTAAGGAAGGGGATTAATTCAGTATTAGCAGTCACAACATTTGGGGGAGGGCACTGTCCCCCATGCCCATCACAAACTGCACCCATAGCCCAGATATTCTATTAGTCCAGCTCTTCCCCTTGACCCGTCTTTGCTGCAATTCATTTCTTTCTGCGATTTTGAGCCTCTTGTGCTGGTCTCGGCATCTCAAGTTTTAGGAGACCAGCACAAGAGTTCCTGCACTGCACAGCTCAAACACACACAGAGCCAAGCAGTGCAGAAGGTGGGAAATTCCTGTGCTGATACTGGCAGCTGCACAACCAGCAGGGCAGGAAAATCCCAAGTACCAGGGGAAATTTCTGGGCACCATGGCAACCTGGCACCTGGGATTTATCGAGACCTGATACAGACACTGTGAGAGACCTGATTAATAAATTCAGTGATGCAAGAAAGATTTGTTTGGCATTAGACAGAAAGGGAAGAGATGTCACAGACAGGGATGCCAGTCTGAGGGAATGGAAAATATGCTCATCACTACACACTAATTGCAGCCTGACGAAAGTGCAGATCTCCTTTACACGCACTGATTCCTGCCTGAGTAAAAATTCTACACACACTGACTCCAGCCCATGGGAAAAGCAGATCTTCATTAATATTACTCAGTGATTCCAGCCTGAGGATCGCTAATCTAATCAAATCTGAATTTCTGAATCACACTTGTCCAGAACAGGTTCGAGGTGAGTTACAAGAGAAGAGACCCATATTATGTTATGGGGAATTATATTCAGCATCTATGTCTTTGTCAAGAGTCTACTGAGCCGTAACAAGTTAAAAACAATAATAAAAATAATATGAAGCACATAATATAAACCAGGGATCTCAAAGTCAGGTTTCAGGATTTCCTTATGAATATGCATTGAAAGCAGTGCATGCACATAGATCTCATGCATATTTATTGAGGAAATCCTGAAAACCCGACTGGATTGCGGCCCTCAAGGAGGGACTTTGAGACCCCTGATATAAACTAATATGAAACACATAATATAAACTAATAAAATCATAACTAATAAAATCAAGCAAAATTTAATTGACATCTCATCCTCACGACTCCTTTGCAGTGCCTTGATTCTCTCGTCATTGAGGCCTCCTTGGACTCCCTTTTTGGTGTCTAAACAAAAGCTGAGACAACATATTAGTATTTGATCATCAGTCCAAGAGTAGTTGGATGGTGACGGGATAATCGCGCGCCAGACACCAGCGCACCGACAATCCAGCGCTGACAATACAGCGCAAGAAAGAAGCGTGCCGCTGAAAGCCGCCAAAAATCATTATTTATAAAGACTCCGATGAGGAATGGGGGGAACCCCCCCACTTTAATGCATAGTGTTTGCGCTACCGTTAGGGGGGTGTGGGGGGTGCAACCCCCCACATTATAGAGAAAACGGAACTTTTCCTGAAAAAAATCAGAAAAAGTTCCGTTTTCTCTACAATGTGGAGGATTGCACCCCCATGCCCCCCCCAACGGCAGCGTGAACACTATGCATTAAAGTGGGGGGCTTCCTCCCCACCCCCCACCCCCATCGGAGCCCTTTAAAAATAAGTTTTTCGGCGGCTTTCAGTGGTGCGCTTCTTTCTTGCGCTGAATTGTCAGCGCGCTGGTGTCTTGTGCACCACTGACTATGAACCAGTTGGATGGTATTCTAGAGAGAATAGGGGACATTATATTGCTGGTTATAGAGGGCTGTCATAAAGGTAAGCCTGCAGGGTTTTTTTTTTCTAAATTTTAGGTAATTCCATTCAGTTCTTATATTTTTTGAGAGGTCATTCCAGATTTTGGTAGCTGTATGGTGAATAAGAAGTTTAAAATATGTTTGCATTTGACTGCTTTGGGTGAGGGAAGCAATTTATATGTATCTAGAATCCTAGGAGATAAGAAGAATGACGAGGGGACATTTGATGAAGTTACAGGGAAACATTTTTAAAAGCAATAGGAGGAAATATTTTTTCACTCAGAGAATAGTTATGCCTTTCCAGAGCAATTAACGTAGCTGGTTTTAAGAAAGGTTTGGACAGTTTCCTGGAGGAAACTTGTTATTGAGATAGACAAGGGGGAAGTCACTTCTTGCCCTGGATTGGTAGCATGGAATGTTGCTACTTTTTGGGGTTTTGCCAGGTACTAGTAATCTGGATTGGCAACTGTGAGAATGGGCTACTGGGTTATTCTTATGTTGGTGAACAGAAAAATTTATTTACATTACATTAGAGATTTCTATTCCACCATTGCCTTGCGGTTCAAGGCGGATTACAAAAGAATTACAAAAAACGTTTTACAGGGAGATATCTGGTAATTTCTATTCCGCAAGTTAGCATTTAGGGTGTGGAACATAATGCAGAATAATCTGAATATAATTCATGTGTTTATGGGTAGCTAGTGGAGTTTATGATAGTGTTCTGATATGGAATTATATTTTGTTAATCTAAAGAACAGTCTGATTGCTGTGTTTTGGATCATTTGTAGACTGTGTAATTGGATAGAGCCCAGGCCAGCATAGAGTGCATTGCAGTAGTCAAGTTGAGCTAATACCAGCATTTGAATTAGAATGGGAAAGTGGTGAATTAAGGGAAAACGACCCACAAAGGAAGTGGTGGGGCTGTTAGATGACCAGGGAATAAAGGGAGTACTAAAGGAGGACAAAACCATCGCCGACAAACTAAACACATTTTTTGCATCTGTATTTACAGAAGAGGATATATCCAATATACCGGAAGCCGACAGGCTATATACAGGAAATGAAGATGGGAAACTGACAGAAATGACAGTCAATCTAGAAGAGGTAGGCAGACAGATTGATAGGCTTAAAAACGATAAATCCCCGGGACCGGACAGCATCCCACCCGAAGGTATTCAAGGAATTGAAAGGGGTTATAGCTGAACTGCTCCAAACTAACAGCCAATTTGTCGATCAAAGGAAAGATTCCGGAAGACTGGAAAGTGGCAAATGTTATGCCGATCTTCAAGAAAGGTTCGAAGGGAGATCTGGGAAACTACAGACCAGTGAGTCTGACTTCGGTACCGGGAAAGATGGTAGAGGCGCTGATAAAGGACCGCATCATCGATCACCTTGACGGGCACAAACTGATGAGGACCAGCCAGCATGGCTTCAGCAAAGGAAGATCTTACTTGACAAACTTACTGCACTTCTTTGAAGGAGTAAATGGGCAGATAGACAAGGGTGACCTGGTTGACATTGTATATCTAGATTTTCAGAAGGCATTCGACAAGGTTCCGCTTGAATGTCTAATTCAAAAAATTGCGAGCCATGGAATCGAGGGTGATATACTCACGTGGATTAAAAACTGGTTAGCGGATAGAAAACAGAAAATTTGCGGACAATACAAAGTTATTCAGAGTATTGAGGACACAGAAGAATTGCAAAGAGACATAAATATGCGTGAGGAATGGGATGCGAAATGGCAAATGAGGTTCAACGTGGATAAGTGCAAGGTGATGCATGTCAGTAACAAAAATCATATGCACAAATATAGGATGTGCTATACTCGGAGAGAGCCCCCAAGAAAGAGACTTGGGAGTACTTGTAGACAAGTCGATGAAACCATGCAATGCGCGGCGGTGGCAAAAATGGAAAACAGGATGATAGGAATGATTAAGAAGGGGATCAAGAACAAATCTGACAAAGTTATCATGCTGTTATCCTGGGCCACGGTACGCCCCCACATGGAATACTGCGTCCAACACTGGTCACCGTACATGAAAAAGGATATAGTACTACTCAAAAGTTTGCAGAGAAGAGCGGCAAAAATGGTTAAGGGACTGGGAGAGTTGCCGTACAACGAGAGGCTAGAGAAACTGGGCCTCTTCTCCCTTGAAAAGAGAAGACTGAGAGGAGACATGATCGAAATATTCAAGATATTGAAGAGAATTGACTTAGTAGAGAAAGAGAGATTGCTCACTCTCTCCAAGGTGAAGAGAACGGGAGGGCACTCGCTAAAGTTAGAAGGGGAAAGATTCTGTACAAACTTAAGGAAGTTCTTCTTTACACAGAGAGTGGTAGAAATCTGGAACACTCTTCCGGAGGCTGTTATAGGGTAAAGCACCCTTCAGGGATTCAAGACAAGATTGGATAAGTTCCTACTGGAACAGAACATACACAAGTAAGGATAGACTCTAATAGGGCACTGGTCTTTGACCTAAGGGCTGCTGCGTGAGCAGATGCTGAGCATGATGGACCACTGGTCTGATCCAGCAGCGGCAAATCTTATGTTCTTATGAAGGGACTGAGACTTGTATATTGCTTTTTTGTAGTTATATAATCACACTCAAAGTGGTTTACATACAGGTACTTCAAGCATTTTCCCTATCTGTCCCAGTGGGTTCACAATCTATCTAATGTACTTGGGGCAGTGGAGGATTAAGTGACTTGTCCAGAGTCAGAGGGAGCAGCACAGGGTTTGAACCCACAACCTCAGGGTGCTGAGGCTGTAGCTCTAACCACTATGGCACACTCTCCAGAAGTAGGTGATCTAGGATTCCTATGAGAGAGTGGAGTCGAGTATAAATCCAAGAACTTTGGCAGTTTTATCAATGTTTAAGGTAAACCAGATGTTAATTGCAGTGAGGTGGGAGCTGACAGAAAGGAGTTGTTGTGGAACCATAATAATTAGCTGTGTTTATTAAGTAACGCCATCAATTACTTTAGTAGAGGTTTCGTCCATGTTTGTTTCTAGTGGGATGAAAAGAAAGATATCATCTGCATAGGATAGTATGTTTTCTCCTTTAGTGAAGGAAATATTGCCCAAGGAGCTCATGAAAAGATTGAATAGTATGAGGATAGTGGGGACCCCTGTGGGACACCACAGAAGGCTTTCCAGGTTTGTGAGATGGTATCATCCTACCAGACACAGTATTCTCTGTTTACTAGAAAGTCTTTGAACCATTTGAGGACTGATCTGCCCAGACCTAGTTCATTTAATTTTGTTAGTAGTAAGTTATGGTCAATAGAGTCAAAGCTACTGATATGTCAATTGGAATAGGTTAGATTGCTGCCCATCACTCAGCATCTGTTTAATATGGTTGTTAGTGATAATACAAGTAATAGAAGTTCAGTGCTGTGATATGCATGGAAGCCAAATTATGTGGGGTGGAGGCCAGTGAATTTGTTAATGTAAGAAGTGAGTTGGGTGCATACACTTCACACTGACCAGTTCATAAAAGGGTAGTTCTCCTTTATACACACTCTGGCCAATATTCAGCCAGCAGTGTACAGCATATTTTTTCCGCCACCGCCACTAAAATCAGAAACTCACTGCTGGGCCCTGTGCAGGCTTTGGCATTGAATTTCTGCTTTTTAAAAGCCGGCTTGCACTGACTCGTTAATATTCAGACTTATCCAGCTATGGGTTAGCACTTAAAGATAGGACAGCTCTTTATGTGGTCCTATTTAAGTGATAAAATGGCCGGTTAGGTGTAAATAATGGGACCTAACTGGACCCTGCCCCCAGAATGCTCCTGATATAGCCAGCTTCAAGTTCAGTGCTAACTGGTCATTTTCAAGTTCAAGTTTCAAGTTTTATTAAATTTGATAAATCGCTTATTAAATACTAAGCGAGTAACAATTAAAAATATGTTATGTACAACCTTAAGAAGGGGGGTAAGAGACCACTAACAGACAATACAGACGAACTGAGGTACATGAGGAAGGAACAAAGGTGGGTAAAAGTTACAAATTGCAGTTTCTCAGGAGAGAAGAAAACGAAAATCTAGTAGGGAAAAAAAAACGTTAGGATTGGGTTTTTAAAAAGTTATTTTAAAAAGTAAAAGAAACTTTACAATGAAATTTATTATAATCAAATTAAACTGATTTAAAAGAAGAATGTGTTTTAGATATTAAAAGAAGCTTTAAAAAGGAATGATTTTAGGTTGGTTTTAAATAAGTTCAGGTCTTTAACTTCTCTGATATATAAAGGGAGAGTATTCCAGGTAAGAGGGGCCATAACTGAAAATATGTGGATAAGCATTAAAGTGCTGCTGAAAATGACTGGATAGCCATGACCAAGCAAGTTAACTGGTTGACAGCCATTTCCAGACAACTCGCTTTGAATATCGGCCGGACCGATCCCAGCCTGATAGAAAAGCAGATCTCCATTATTACTACAGGCCGGTGAGCTTCACCTCGGTCCCGGGTAAGATGATGGAAGCGCTGATTAAGGACAGCATCTGTGAACACATCGAAAACAATGGACAGCTAAAGTCGAGTCAACATGGCTTCTGCAAGGGTAGGTCATGCCTCACAAACTTATTGCACTTCTTTGAGGGGGTAAACAGCCAGGTGGATAAAGGGGAATCCATAGACATCATCTACCTTGACTTCCAAAAAGCCTTTGACAAGGTACCACACGAAAGACTGCTTTGATCCATTGGGGAGGTCCACCAATGGATCAAAAACAGACAGGAGACAGAGGATTGGAGTAAAGGGCCATTGCTCAGACTGGCAATGGGTCACGAGTGGAGTTCCGCAGGGGTCGGTGCTGGGACCGCTTCTGTTCAATATATTTATTAACGACCTGGAGGCGGGAACAAAATGTGAGGTCATTAAATTTGCGGATGACACCAAACTATACAGCAGGGTTAAAACCACGGAAGACTGCGAAGACCTACAAAAGGATCTGACGACACTGGAAGAGTGGGCCAAAAAGTGGCAAATGAGCTTCAACATAGGGAAATGCAAGGTCATGCATGTAGGGAAAAAAAACCCGATGTTCACTTACAAAATGGGGGGATCACTGCTAGGGGTAAGTAACCTTGAAAGAGACCTGGGAGTGATGGTAGACACAACACTGAAGGCGTTGGCACAGTGTGCCACAGCCTCAAGGAAAGCAAACAAAATGTTGGGTATCATTAAGAAGGGTATCACGACCAGGACGAAGGAAGTCATCCTGCCACTGTATCGTGCAATGGTGCGCCCGTATCTGGAGTACTGTGTCCAGTACTGGTCGCCATACCTGAGGAAGGACATGGCAGTCCTTCCAGTCCAGAGAAGAGCAACTAAGCTGATAAAGGGTATGGAGAACCTCTCATATACTGACAGACTGAAAAAGCTAGGGCTGTTATCCCTGGAGAAGCGGAGACTTAGAGGAGACATGATAGAAACCTTCAAGATCCTGAAGGGCATAGAAAAGGTAGACAGGGACAGATTTTTCAAATTATGGGGAACCACAAGTACAAGGGGGCACTCGGAGAAATTGAAAGGGGACAGGTTTAGGACAAACGCTAGGAAGTTCTTTTTCACCCAGAGGGTGGTAGATACATGGAACGCTGTAGATTCCGGAGGCTGTGATAGGCAGGAGCACGTTATAGAGCTTCAAAGAATGTTTGGATAGGTTCCTAGAGGACAAAGGGATTGAGGGGTATAGATAGAAGTAGAGGTAGGTTATAGGGATAGGAATAGAGGTAGGTTAAAGAAATAGTCAGGGACCACTGCTCAGGCAATAGGCCTGATGAGAAGCCGCGGGAGCGGACCGCTGGGCGAGATGGACCTCAGGTCTGACTCAGCGGAGGCAACTTCTTATGTTCTTAATACAAATTCCAGCCAGAAGGAAAAGCAGATTTCCTGTATCACTGCAAGGCTCATTTAATGCAGTACACAAAGATTCCAGCCTGAGGGCTAAAGCAGTTCTCCTCTAAGGCTGCACATACTGAACCACGCCTGAGGGAAAAGCAGGTCGTTATCACTACACACATTTATTCCAACCTAACATAAGAACATAAGCAATGCCTCTGCTGGGTCAGACCTGAGGTCCATCGTACCCAGCAGTCCGCACACGCGGTGGCCCAACAGGTCCAGGACCCTTGCAGTAATCCTCTATCTATACCCCTTTATTCCCTTTTCCAGCAGGAAATTGTCCAATCCTTTCTTTAACCCCAGTACCGTATTCTGCCCTCTTACGCTCTCTGGAAGCGCATTCCAGGTGTCCACCACACGTTGGGTAAAGAAGAACTTCCTAGCATTCATTTTTAATCTATCCCCTAAGGGAAAAGACAGACCTCCTTTATCAGTTACTCACTATTTCCAGCCAGAGTAAAAGGCAGGTGTCTCATAGATTCATGTAATATTTTACATAAATTATTTCAGGAATAACAGTTTGAGCCACACAACTGAGAAACCAAATTCTGTCAACATGTATTAACAGACTAATGTCTATGAAATCCTGCTTCTGGTAGGGCTGTGATATTCTATGATGGCAACTGGCAGCTTATGTGAAGCTCAGTCTTCCACCCCAGAAGTGGCTGTCCACAGGGCCAGATTAACCAATAGGCCAAGTAGGCACGTGCCTAGGGCCCGAAGTTGTCAGGGGGACCCGATGAAAAAGAGGACTCGATTTGGTATTTTTTTTCCCTTGGCATCTCGGGCCCCCCGGAAAGATCAGCAGTGCTGCCCCCCCCTCCCTCCCCGGGAGATCTACAACACTGCCCTCAACCAACCTGAATAACTGACGTCGGAGGGGGTGGACCAGCAGATGCAGAGTTGCTGCAAGGTCCTGCAATGACTGCGTCTGCCGGCTCTGCTCAGGGAAGAGGTAAGTGACGTCGGAGGGGTTGGACCGGCAGATGCAGTCATCGCAGACATTGCAGCAATTTTTTGCATCTGCCAGTCCACCCCTTCATACGTCACATATTCAGGTTGGTTGATGGCGATGCCAGGGGAGGGCGGTGTTGTCGATCTCCCGGGGTGGGGCCAGCACTGCCGATCTCTCGGCGGGGGGGGGGGGTCAGCGCTGTCGATCTTTCCCGGGGGGCCCACGTTGTCAAGGGGAAAAAACCCACAGAGTTCTCTGTTTCTTCAGCGGGCCCTCTTTGACCTAGAAGGGTGGTGGAGGGAGAGAAAGAGGACAGGATAGTTTGCAAGTGTGGTGGAAGGAGAGAAAGGGGCAGATGCTGATGGAATTGGTGTGCAGGGGAAGGGGAGAGATATAAGGGGAAAGATACTAGATGGAATTGGGTTGAAGGGAAAGAAAGGGGGCAGATGCTGATGGAATTGGTGTGCAGGGAAAGAGGGAAGGATACTGGATGGAACTGGGTTGGAGGGAAAGAAAGGGGGCAGATGCTGATGGAATTGGTGTGCAGGGAAAGGGGGAAAACATAAGGGGGAAGGATACTGGATGGAATTGGGTTGGAGGGAAAGAAAGGGGGCTGATGCTGATGGAAGTGGGGGGAAGGGAGAGGAGAGAGTGAAATTCCAGACCATGGGGGTGTGGGTGTGGGAGAGGGAAGGGAAGGGAAGAAGAGGAGAGGAGAAAGATGCCAGACCATTGGAGGAGGGAATGGAAAAAGATGGATTCCAAACCAATGGGAGTGAAGGGAAAGATGGATGGGAGAGGTATACAGTTTCTGGAAGTGGCACAAAAGGACAGAAGATGAAAGGAAGAGAGTGACAAGAAGATGAGGAGAGCTGAAACCAGACAAGACAAAGGTAGAAAAAATGTATTTATTTATTTATTTTTATTTTTTTTTTGCTTTAGGGGACATGCATTACTGTTTCTGTGGTGTTGCATTGTATGCAGAGTCCAGCATCGTGGTGGTTTTATTTAACCTTTGTCTACGTATTTCTATTTTAACCCCCCTTTTACAAAACTGCAGAGCATTTTTTTAGCGTTGGCTGTGGCTAAATAATAATAATAATAATAATTTTATTTCTTATATACCGCCAAAGCCATAGTAGTTCGAGGCGGTTTACAACGGAGAAGGGCTGGACAATCAGCGAAAATGGTACAAAGGTACAATCAGAGAAAATGGGTACCAGAGAAGAAAATGGTACAGAGAAAATGGGGACAATCAGCGAACAGTGGTACAATCGGCGAAAAAAATGGTACAGTCAGCTACAAAAGGTACAATTATGGCGAAATGGTACAGGGAAGAAGGTCAAGACAATCTGTGTATAGGGGTATTAGGGTGTGAATCGGGTGAATAGATTAGTTTTTAGTAGTTTCCACACTACAGTTTTGTAAAAGGGGGGAGAGGTTAGTTTGTGATTACTTATTCCATACTAGGCAAAGGTGTTTTCTGTGTTCTGTTTGTATGAAAGACATGGTTTTTTTGTTAGCATTGACTAGCCTTGTTTGGCGAAATGCATAAGGCATGGTTCTTGGGAGCACCTTGAATTAACCTGATTTGAATCTCCTTATTTTCTGCCAATCTTCATTTGTTTCACGTTGGATTCTTTGGTGGACTGCTTACCTTGTTGTTTTGTTGCAAATTAACATACATGGAGTGGAACGTACTAGAGGAGTTACAGATTTGGTTGTTTATACATACATATGGGTTACAGTTGGCTGATGTAGAGTGAGGCAGTTGAGAGGCGTTGTAAACTTGGTTATTAATATAGACATATTTTGGATAGTATTACTGCTTTACAAATATTTGAACACTTTCATATATGCATGGAAATGGTTCAGAGTTAAATTCCTGGATAAGTAGGTGGGAAGGGAAGGAAGGGGGATTTGTTCAGAGATGTTTGGGGGTTGCATAGAAGAAAAATGTGCACTGGTATGCTAATCTTTGTTTATTTTTTAAATTAAAAAAAAAAGGAAATACAAGTGGAAATAAAGAAGTAAAGAAGAAAACAGATAAATGGGGGCGGGGACAGGGCCAGGGGGGCCCAGTGTACTTGTGTGCTTAGGGGCCCTCGAAGAATTAATCCTGCCCTGGCTGTCCAGAGGCACCCAAAGTGTTCAACTGCCAAGGGTAACTGGATCCAATTTAAACAAAAGCTCCTTTATAAATTCTGAGTGTGCTATTCATCTTACTAGGGCAATGCCCAGAGAAATATCAGTCAGAAGCATTTTATTCACTTTCTGGGCTAAACAAATTCCATATATAGATATTACTTTTCAGACAGTGACCATCTAAATCAGGAGTGTCCAACCCGTGGTCCAAGGGCCACATGCAGCCCCATGAAGTATTTTGTGCCCCGGTCGAGGGCGATGCAGTATTTTCCTCTGCTGCCCCCTGGTGTTTACCGTCTTGCCGGCTCCCTCCTCTGTCTTGCTGCAGTGTTTGTGCGGCCCCATAAACATTTTTTTCGGCCAATGCGGCCCAGGGAAGCCAAAAAGTTGGACACCCCTGATCTAAATAGATGTGACATACACACACAGTGTGAAATGTGGACTAATACTGAAGTCTAGCTAGATCCTATACTGTCAGCATAGAGTGACACATCATTGCTTACAGAGCCATTTTTAAAGCTTTCTACTGCTTGGCTAAAAGTACATGACAGCCTCTATAATGTGTGTTCATGGACTGTGAAAAAAATGGGGGTAGGCATTTAGTACACTATTAATTCGTTAAAATTTTAACTACAATTAAATGTTTTAACTCTTTCAAAAATATTTAACTTATCTCTGTTGTCCACCATTGCTTTCTCTCCCCTTGCCTATACCTTGGTCTGGCATCTCTTCTCCCACCTCCCCACATTTACCTTAACAGGCCTGGCTCTTCATAGGGTCACTGGTAGAGGCAACAATTCCCAGTCATTATAAGTAGTCTGCAGCTGACTTGGAAGACTTCCCTTGCTGTGTCCTGCCCCTCTCCAACACAACTTCCTCTTTCACTTTGGCATGCTGTGATAAAGCATGATAAATCATGTGATTAACATTTTTAATCACACGATTAACCATGATTAAAATTTTGGTTTCTCACCCCTAGAAAAGAGCATTTTTGAGTTTTAGGAAAACACACACAGTTCATTTTTTAAAATGCACACGATATTTTGGACCCTGCTTGACTGCATCTACTTTTCAGAGAACTTCAATGAAGTATTTTTCATTTGAAAATTACTGGCCAAATATGGGCATATATAGAGGCAGTTTGTCTGCACTGGGATAAAGGCCACATCGACTTTTTTACTTGTGGGTTTTGCCCTGCTATTAAAAAAAGAAATATGCATGCAAATGTGCACTGAATATGTATAACCATTCCCACCTACTTTTGTGCAGGTAGATTCTTGGGGAAAATACAACTGCGTAGGCCAATTTACAAATGATTTAAACCCTCTGGAAATTAGGATCCTACATTTTTTTCTCTTGAAAATTGACTATGGCTGAGTTCTTAAATTTAGGTGCCCAAAAAGTAGATAAATATGGGATCATATTTAGGGTTCAACAAACAGGATTTGAGCACCGATTTTCAGCACTTAATATCCAACTTACCGGCCCTTTTACTAAAGCTTAGTGCTTGCTAACAGAATTAGCACATGCTAAATGTTAAGAAACCCATACATATAAAATGGGCTTCTTAGTATTTAGTGCAAAATAAGCTTTAATGAAAGGACCCTTTATGGAGGAATTGATCAAATGGTGTTATGGTCTTAATGCACATTAAAGGAATGAGCACACAGTAAATTCGAAAAGCCCATTCTATACATATGAACTTTTAATACTTAGTATGAACTAATTAGAGGTGTGCATGAGGATGGGTCAATGGGAAATCCATGGAACAAAATAAATCTTTATTTCTGAAAGGATGCAAGGGATGGATGGAATGGGGAGGGGATAAGGACTAAATTCTATCCCTATACACACTTAACCTCCTGGCCCTGGAATCTCCCTGCCTGCCTGCCCGGTCTGGCATCACCTCCCCCGACCTAATGCAGTTGCTTTCCGCCACCTACGTTTAAGCATAAGAACATAAAAATTGCCGTTGCTGGGTCAGACCAGTGGTCCATCATGCCCAGCAGTCCACTCCCGCGGCGGCCCTTAGGTCAGACTAGTGCCCTAATTGAGTCTAGCCTTACCTGTGTACGTTCTGGTTTAGCAGGAACTTGTCTAACTTTGTCTTGAATCCCTGGAAGGTGTTTCCCCCTATAACAGCCTCCGGAACAGCGTTCCAGTTTTCTACCACTCTCTGGGTGAAGAAGAACTTCCTTACATTTGTACGGAATCTATCCCCTTTCAACTTTAGAGAGTGCCCTCTCATTCTCTCTACCTTGGAGAGGGTGAACAACCTGTCTTTATCTACTAAGTCTATTCCCTTCATTACCTTGAATGTTTCAAACATGTCCCCTCTCAGTCTCCTCTTTTCAAGGGAGAAGAGGCCCAGTTTTTCTAATCTCTCACTGTACGGCAACTCCTTCAGTCCCTTAACCATTTTAGTCGCTCTTCTCTGGAACCTTTTGAGTAGTACTGTATCCTTCTTCATGTATGGTGACCAGTGCTGGACACAGTATTCCAGGTAAGGGCGTAGCATGGCCTAGTATAGCGGCATGATAACCTTCTCGAATCTGTTTGTGATCCCCTTCTTAATCATTCCTAGCATTATGTTCGCTCTTTTCGCTACCGCCGAGCATTGCACAGACGGCTTCATTGACTTGTCGACCAGTACTCCCAAATCTCTCCAAGTACTGCACCAGACATCCTGTATTCCTGTATAAGATTTTTGTTACCGACATGCATCACCTTATACTTATCCATGTTATATCTCATTTGCAATGTCGCGGCCCATTTCTTGAGTTTGTTTATGTCCTATTGCAGGTCATCGAAATCCTCCTGCGTCTTCACTACTCTGAGTAACTTCGTATCGTCTGAAAATTTAATCACCTCACTCGTCATACCAATTTTCAGGTCGTTTATAAATATGCTGAAGAGTAGGGGTCCAAGCACCGAACCCTGCGGCACTTCACTCATGACGCTTTTCTAGTCTGAGTATTGTCCATTTACCCCCACTCTCTGTTTCCTATCCGCCAGCCAGTTTTTAATCCATGTGAGTATTTCACCCTTGATTCCATGGCTCACAATTTTTTTAAAAGTAGTCGTTCATGCGGAACCTTGTCGAATGCCTTCTGAAAATCCAGATATACGATGTCAACCGGGTCATCCTTGTCTATCTACCTGTTTACTCCCTCGAAGAAGTGCAGCAGGTTCGTCAAGCAAGATCTTCCTTTGCTGAAGCCGTGCTGGCTGGTCCTCATCAGATTGTGTCCGTCAAGGTGATCAATGATGTGGTCCTTTATCAACGCCTCTACCATCTTTCCCAGTATCAAGGTCAGACTCACCAGTCTGTATTTTCCCGGATCTTCCCTCAAACCTTTCTTGAAGATCGGCGTAACATTCGCCACTTTCCAGTCTTCTGGAATCCTTCACGATTTGATCGACAGATTGGCTATTAGTTGAAGCAGTTCAGCTATAGTCCCTTTCAGTTCCTTGATTACCCTCGGATGGATGCCATCCAGTCCTGGAAATTTATCGTTTGTAAGCCTATCAATCTGACTGCATACCTCTTCTAGACTGACCATCAACCCTGTCAGTTTCCTGTCTTCATTTCCTGCGTATAGCCTGTTGGCTTCCGGTATGTTGTGCATATCCTCTTCAGTAAATACAGACGAAAGAACGGCTTGACGTTTTTTGCCTCTTTGGCTATTTTTTCCACTTAGTCTCTTTTGGCCCTCTTACTGCCTTATGGCACCTGCTTTGATGTTGTTTGTGCTTTTTCCAGTTTTTGTCCGTTTTAGACCTTATCCATTCCTTAAATGACGTCTTCTTGTCTCTGATCGCTTCCTTCACCGCTACAATGAGCCATGCCGGTTCCTTATTCTTTTTCCTCTTGGATCCCTTGTTGATATGTGGTATATATAGATTTTGCACCTCGGTGACTGTAGCCTTAAAAAGGTACCATGCTTGCTCTAGCGTTTTTACAGTGCTTATCCTCTTCTTAATCTTCTTCTCTACCATGTATCTCAGAAAGTCTTTGGCCATAAAGACCAGCAGCAGCTATATAGAAAAGCTTCCTACGGTCTATACTGGGCTCTGATCTGGCCCACAAATTCAACATACAAAGTAACAATAAATAATACATATAAATAAATTATAATACAACAAAACAAAAACAGCATAAAAACAAAAGAAAAAAAACCACTGTCGCTCAAGCTGTCACAGAGGAGTGGGATGGAATTAAAAGAATTTGGCAGGGTCAAGATGGAAGAGAGGGAGAAATAGGGAGAGATGCCCATGAGGGAGGTGGGAAAGTTGGACCTCAGAGTAGAGAGAGAGGAAGGAAGAGAGAGAATTGGATATGAGGCTGGGGCAGGGAGAGAAAGAATTGGATCTGAGGGTAAAGGGAAGGAGTGAGAAAGATTGTTGGACCTGGGGGTGGAAAGAGAGAGGGAGGGAGGGAAGGAAATGTCAGAGAGAGGGTTTGACCTGGAGGTGGAGAGAGAGAGAGAGCAAAAGAGAGTTGGACCTGGGGGTAGAGGGAAGGAGGGAAGAAGTTGAACCTGGGGGTGGAGGGAGAGGGAGGGGAAGGATGGACCTGAGGATTGGCAAAAGAGAGGCATTACAAGTCCTGTATGCATGTTGGGGATGGGAACCAAAACAAAGGGGATGGTATGGCGTCAATACCAATATGATGGGGAGACTGGAGAGAAGGGGTAATGGTTACTGTGGATGGGCAGACTAGATGAGCCATTTGGCCTTTATCTGCCATCATATGTCCATGGTACCAATTGATGGGGATTGGAAGGTTATAGTACCAATAACAATGGGGATGGGGTGGGGATGGAAAATAATTGACTGGGGATGGGTAAGGATGTGGTACAGAATATGTCCCCTTACGCATCTCTAGCTAATTCCCTTAACATATGCTAAGATGCATTAAGGCCATAATGCTGCTTGATGAATTCTCCCTTTAGAATCTTAAATCTAGGAAAGATAACTGGAGACCTAAGTTTTAGATTCTTAAATTTAGGTGAATTTTGAGCTGAAAACATATTTATTTTTTGAAAAAGAAAAAGTCCTATAGAGAATAGATCATAGAAACAGATTTCTATTTTAGATAGAACGTGGAGAGTGACCCAGAAAGTGAAGCAACTGACAGCCATGGAGATGGAGCTGACACAGGAGCAACAAGGGTCCCAGAAGCTGAAGGACCAAATCAGCCTGTTAACAGTCCAACGTGAAGACTATCAGGCCAAAGAAGAGGTTGCAAATGCTAAAGTGGAGCAGCTGCAACAGGAATTGGCAGTGACAGTACCATCAATGTAGCACTGCATGGCAGAATCCATTTATTAACAGAAAAAGCAGTGACTTTAGAAAGCTGTATGTGGGGAAAACTAACATCGATCCCCCTCCCTAGTGTTGCCAGAATTCCTCTTTGAAAAAGGGGATGCCTGGTCTCGCCCCATTCTGTTTCCAGTCCCGCCCATTTTGCTTCCAGCTGCGCCCCAATACTCCCCCAGCCCTGCCCCCCCCCAAACTTCCCTGAGCTTGAAGGCCACATTTGGAAGCCTTCACGCATGTGCGGACATCAATGCAATGACATCACAGGCATGTGTGTGTGCATATGGCGCCATCACGGTGATGGCCGTTCATGCGCAAAGGCTTCCAGACGTGGCCTCCGAGCTCAGGATTTTCCCGGACATCTGGTAACCCTTTTAAAATGTTATCAGTATCCCCTCAGTCAGGAAACATGTGGCCAGCCAAACCAGATGAAATCACCAGATCTAGAAAGAAAATAGTTTTAAACTATTCCTACATTATGATGGACCTGCTACATATCAGCTGACTTCCAGCATCTATAGCCTATAAAAAGTGAGAATTCACCTTCACTCCCCCTCTCTTTGAATCGCTGCTGGACCTCTGCCCACCTTACTGTACTCTTTTTCAACATTCTGTAAATAAACTTCTCTTCCAGCAAGGGTCATCACTTCATCCAGAATGTGCAGATACAATGCCTCCCAGTATCAGAACCAAAAAGAAAAGATATATCTGGGCCTTAATCATAATGAGTTTCTTTAATCCAGCATAATTAATCATTCTGCTTCACTAACAATATTTTATCTTGTAGCATGTTCACCTTGTGTAAAGATCCCTAAATTGAAAGCTGAAATGATTGCATTGCCCGCATGATATTGTAAATAAACTTGCTCTGTAAAATAAGATTCTAGTTCTTCCTTTATGTTCTATGTCCTGAATATTATACAGTGCTGGTTTAGAATGTAATAGAATCTGGGGATTTATTTATTAGGCATGTAATAAAATCTGGGGATATATCTATTAATACTGTGCAATAAATTACACCATTTGCACCAAAGTTCAATGTTTATTCCATCTTTACACTGTTATTTTAATTATGAAAATCTTGTAACACCTTAACTGATTCTCCATCTTACATTTAATCCCATATTAGTTACTATTTTTCTTTGGATTGGAGTAAGCACTTCCAAACAAGGTTAGTTTCTTTTGTCTACTCCCACCCTGAGCAGAAGCTTGATCTGAGATACCTTGGACAGTAAAATAAAGTAAGACCTAGTTTTCTGAATCAGCATAGTGGGGTGATATTGCCAACCTGGGTTCAATGTCTGCTCCTGTTTCTCGATATCCAATAATGCACCAATATGTGCGTTCACTATCCACACTGTGGTTCCTCAGAATGCCACACTAAATAATAGCGTGGGACTGTTATTGCAGTCCCGGCGAATATTTTAAGGATTTAGCTTATGCTAAGTTTTCGAACTGTTCTGCATTCTCCTTCCCCAACCCTGATGAAAGAGTGAAACGCGTCGGTGGAGATTGAGGCAGAGCTGTTCTAAGCTAAGTGGCATTTTTGCATATTTACTATGAAGTTAAGACTATTTATCTAAATACGAGCACTGGCACTTTATAAATGACTATAAATAGATAAATGAAATTATTGCTTTATTGAAAAATTACACCGTACAAAGGTTCCCATGAGGACGGCTACCACGCTATTATTTAGTGTGGCATTCTGAGGAACACGATGTGGATAGTGAACGCACATATTGGTGGTGGTGACTAAGTATCGATGTGCTCTTGTTTCTAACACTTCAAAGGAAATCTTTGGTGGGGAAATAGGGCCCACTTTCACGCACCTTATTTTGTCATCTCCTGTTTGGATGTGGTATTTATTATCCCTTATTGAACATTCTATAATGCTGAGTACAGTGTCCATGAATTTGTTCAACCACATTGATGATTGTTAAACATAGAAACATGATGGCAGATAAAGGCCAAATGGTCCATCTAGTCTGTCCATCTGCAGTAAACATTATCTCTTTCTCTCCCTGAGAGATCCCATGTGCCTATCCCAGGCCATTTTGAATTCAGACACAGTATCTGTCTCCACTAGTGCTGCCCGATTTGCGATTCGAATCGATTCACTGATTCACTTTGGGTGAATCGATTCGAATCGATTAGTTTTTTTGTAAAAAATCGGCCTTGCCGATTCAATGGGGTCAGTCAGAAAATGCATAAGGTTATGCCAGTCATCTTCAATGCAAGACCCGCACATCTGTCCAGAGCTCTATGCAGCATTACAAACACGCTGCCTTCGCGAGCCCCGAAAGCTTTTCTTCTCTTACAGCATCAGATCATAGAGAAGGCTGCCTTTCGAATGTTAGGGCGGGGTTTGGTTTCCTGGCTGTGGAAGTTGGAATTTGTGTGCTGTGCAGAGCGAGGAACAGGTTCGGGTAGGGCAGAACAGCGGCTAATGGAGAGATCAGTGTTCCACCGACAACTGTCATGGGGTCGGAATGGATGAAAGACTTTCCATGTTGTGCATCTTTGGGAGAATTCTCACCTATTCAGGGACAAGAAACTGTAGATCAGTGATAGGCTCCCAAGGCCGCTGAAGGCATCATGTTTGCTTCACTCGCGCTACCCGCGCAACCCCAAGAGTGAAAGTGCAGCGAGCAAGTAAAGTATCCCGTGGGGGATGGGAGAATAGAGTTCTGGACGTGTGAGCGGGCCCAGATGAGTGGGACAGGCTGGAGGGAGTGAGATTGACCTGTGGGGAGCTAGTCAGAGAAACTGCTGGAGTTTGGTTGGGGGAATAGGAAATGTATAAAAGAGACAGCAAGAGAAACTAGTAAGAACAGGATGGGAACAAAGAGCAGAGTACTGAGTAAAAATCTGGATCTCGTGCTTCCTTGAAAATGATGAAAGATCCGACTGAGAGAGAGATAGTGGTCAATGGGATTTAGAGAGAGAAGGAACAGAAAGGGAGAGAAGTTAGACACAAGGGATGGTGTGGAGAGGGGGTAGAGGATAGAAATACTGGATAGGAGGGTAGTTGAGAAGAGAAAGGGAGAGCTGGTGGACCTTGAAGTGGTGGGGAATGAGGGAGAGATGCTGGATGAAAGGGTAGTTGAGAACAGGAGAGATGGTGGATCTGGGGATGGGGGGGTCCATAGCTGCAGCTGCAGGGATGGAGATGAAAAAAGGAAAGATGCCAGACCTCCGGGGGAGGGAAGGGGAGGACAGAGATGGAAGATGGATGGTTATCATGGAGAAAGAAGGAAACGACAAAAGGGCAGGAGACCCTCACAAGTGAGTTATCAGAAGACAACCAGAGCCCGGGACCAACATGATTTCAATAATGACCAGTCAACAAAAGGTAGAAAATTTTATTTTCTGTTTTGTGATTACAATATGTCATATTTGAACCGCGAATGTGAGCTAGGATTTAACTGAGAGAGGAAAGGTCTTTTTTGTTTGTTTATTTTATTTACACCACAGTGCCAGTGTGGGTAGGAGAGGGCAAAGGGGGTGAACAGGGTATAAAATAAGTCAACCAGGATGTCAGAAAAAAAATACCCAATTGGGCAGAAAAATCAAATTGAATCAAAAAATTGATTCAATAGGCTGAATTGAATCAAAATATTTTTTCCTGAATCGGGCAGCACTAGCCTCCACCACCTCTTCTGAGAGACTGTTCAATGCATCTACCACCCTTTCGGTAAAAAAGTATTATCTTAGCTTTCTCAGGAGCCTATCACCTCTTAACTTCATCCTATGCCTTCTCATTGCAGTTTCCTTTCACATTAGAAACTCGACTCGTGTGCATTTACATTACGTAGGTATTTAAACATCTCTATCATATCTCCCCTCTCCCGCCTTTCCTCCAAAGTATACAGATTGAGATCTTTAAGTCTGTTCCCATACGCATTATGACAAAGATCACAAACCATTTTAGTAGCCTTCCTCTGAACCTACTCCATCCTTTTTATATCTTTTTGAAGGTGTGGCCTCCAGAATTGTACACAATATTTTAAATGAGGTCTCACCAGAGTCTTATACAGGAGCATCAATACCTCCTTTATCCTACTAGCCATGTCTCTCCCTATGCAACCTAGCATCCTTCTAGC
This sequence comes from Geotrypetes seraphini, assembly GCF_902459505.1. Lineage (NCBI taxonomy): Eukaryota > Metazoa > Chordata > Amphibia > Gymnophiona > Dermophiidae > Geotrypetes > Geotrypetes seraphini. Next base: position 78,181,073 of record NC_047094.1, read on the forward strand.
TTTCACCATCACCTTTTCAACCTGTTTGGCCACCTTGAGATCATCACATACAATCACACCCAAGTCCCGCTCTTCTGTTGTGCACATAAGCTCTTCACTCTCTAATCTGTATTGTTCCCTCGGATTTTTGCAGCCCAAATGCATGACTTTGCATTTCTTAGCATTAAATTTTAGCTGTCAAATTTCAGACCATTCTTCAAGCTTCGCCAGGTCTTTCTTCATGCTATTTACACCATCCAGCGTGTCTACTCTATTGTAGATTTGGTATCATCCTCAAAGAGGCAAATCTTACCCAACAACCCTTCAGCAATATCATTTATAAAAATGTTAAAAAGAACAGGCCAAAGAACAGACCCTTGAGGCACACCACTGGTAACATCCCTTTCCTCAGAGCGATCTCCATTGATCACTAACCTCTGTTGCCTTCCACTCAACCAGTTATTGACCCAGTCCGTCACTTTGGGACTCATCCCGAGGGCACTCAATTTATTTATTAGACGTCTGTGTGAAACACTGTCAAAGGATTTGCTAAAATCTAAATACACCACATCTAGCGTACATCCTCTATCCAATTCTCTGGTCACCCAGTCAAAGAAATTGATCAGATTTGTCTGACAAGACCTACTTCTAGTGAATCCATGTTGCCTCTGGTCCTGTAATCCACAGGATTCCAGAAACTTGACCATTCTCTGTTTTA